>NC_134834.1:2547331-2664938 GCF_004210375.1 Tachypleus tridentatus
GCTAATCAAAAAATCATCCTCTGGACAGGCTACTTGATAACAGTGAAAGGATTATACACACACGCAATTATTTTTTCGCCAGCTGCTTTATAATCAATGTTATTCTAAAAAAAATTACTTTAATGTAATATTTAGCATTTACAATTTGTTATGAAACATTTTATCCCTCAGTGGAACAGCGGTGAATTTATAGATTTACAACCCCTAAATCTGAGATTCAATGCCTTTGACTGGACACAGGCATTGAAATGTGGTTTTGGTCTAAAAGAAACAAACAAACTATATCGGTATTCAGTGTCATTTCTAATCTTATCCACCTATACTGTGCATTGGTTAAAATTTTGTTGTAAAGCAAGTAAATAATTTTATTTAAAAAATTGTGTAATTTACAAATATATTAAAATTGATGAAGTTGTAATCCGACAAACAGTTACTTTATGTATGTTTTCATCACTGATTGCAGGCGGCAGGTGTTGATGAGAGGCTATCCTTTTCAGCGCATCACGTCCACGGCAATAAATGCGCAGTTGCCAGGTTTGTATATTTCTGTGTGTGAATTACCTCAATACTTTTTAAATTACTATCAAGCGGTCACTAAAGTTAATGAAAGTTCATTCCTGCTACTTTTGACATTTTCCTCATCTTCTACTGTAGTCAGTTTAATGGTCATGACTAGAACACCACAGCTTTCATCGTAACGAACTTTTACAAAGTACGATGAAATCAACCTTAAACCACATCTTTTCACAAATTTTCCATTGTAGTGCAACTTACAAAACCACTTATAAGCAGATAAAACTACTATAGCTTATTTTAGGTGCATCAGAGGATTTGGCAAAGATGTGACACAATACGGTTGCTTTAATCTCAGATTACTTACCAACCCTCTTGTTAAACATCTGTTTAATTTGAGGAACGTTTATCATCGTTTATTATTTTGTTAAAGGTACCAGATGATATCGTGAGTTTGATCACAAAGGCTTTTTGAAACATTGTTTTTGTTGGGTTTTTTTTTCATAGTCATAGCTATCGTTTGGCAAATGACGGCATTGTTTGGGATTTGGTTGTACTATGGTTTCAGAACCGTTCTTGCCAAAAGTACTCTGTTGTAAGATTTTCTGTCCTTATCCATGGAGAACGCTGAAGACTGTTTTTGAAACATTGTTCTCTGTGTCTCTAAACTAGTTAACAATCTTATATGAATATTCTCGTTTTGTAAATGTGTATGTGTGTGTGCATAATGTATCTCTAACCATAACCTACCTTGGTAACATCGCACTGTCAAATGTCAGGAGTTGACTGTGGACCAAAGATATGTGCTCAAGACATTCAGACTCCAATATGCAGCAACATACTATTGAATTAGCACATAAGTCGTTAAAAGAAATTACAACTAACTTTGAGCACAAGAAAACAGTTTACCCTTGTTGAAAGAAATCCTCATGCGTCACGTATTTACGAACAGCTATTCAAGTTATTATTCTTATTTTTTATCTTTTTGATTACATTCCAAATGTTTCTTTCTACTTTCATTTTTCTTGTTTTTGAAGAGGAACTTTGTCATCCTTCTATCCTCTCCAAACATCAACACTTATCTTTCTATCTTATATAAAGTGTTTACATTTATGTATGTTACTATTTTTATGTTATTAGTGCTGCTTTATAAATCTATTTCATAAAAAAAAGAAACATGCAAAGACACATTACCAAAATATTTATGGAGTCTTTGGGTCCATTTAACACACCATATCATAAGAGACAGTAGATTGTACATGTAGGGATAACCAAAGTACTCAATAGACCTAAAACAAATACGCACGCTAAAAATCAACAATGATAGTGAGTTTTACTTTAAAGGATGGTTGTCACTCACACACACTCAAAAAGTCCAAAAACAAAAGAACTGTGAAACCGTCGCTAAGACACCAAACCAAAAGACTGACCCACAAGGTTGTTAATCTTTCTCTTTGGGTCAGTTAATTCTACAACTACTTTATCAGTAACGTTAGTTTAAACCTAAATATACTCTAGGTATTTCTGGACAGTGTATGATGTCATCCTATCTGCTTGTTTCCATTGTTTAAAGCACTACCATCTCTACATCATTTTACGTTTACAATTAATTAAGGTACATTTAGGTACATGAATAACATTAGGACATTGTTATGCTTAATTTATTATTCGATATATACAACAAAACAACTGTTCAATGATTGTTTTACAGATTTCAGATGTTAAAGAGAAAAATGTAATCTATGATGTAGAGAGCTCATGCATTCTTTGAATGACTGGACCCTCTGTAGTGTACTGCAGTTTCACCTATTCAAGACTTACCAACACTGCTTGGGTCAGAAATTCAAAGAAATACAGCTATGCCTCTTATAATTGTGATGTGTCTATAATAGTTTTAGGAGTTTCTGCCATTTTTTTCTCACCAATCAGTAATCTAAAGATATTATCTTAAAACCTAACCACGAATGTTTGTTTCTCCACAGAAATACCTGAGGTTTCCACACGACATCGAATAGTCGGGTTATATGGTCAAACCGTTGTAATGAAGTGTTATGTACAATCTTTAGTGCCTTTCATTGTACAGTGGTTTAAAGAGAACATTCCAGTTAGCGTGGACCAACAGTTTCCGTGAGTAACTCATGCAAAGGATCAAATGATCACTTAGTTTAAGAGAGTTCTGCTTTTGTAGGGTTAAACCTTATAAAGTTTTGAATCTAGGTGATCAGAGGTTATCATCTAGAGAGTCCTGCCTTTATAGAGTTTAACCTCACCAATGTTTCATTTCTAGATTTAAGAGGTTATCATCTAGAGAGTCCTACCTTTATAGAGTTTAACTTCACAAATGTTTCATTTCTAGATTTAAGAGGTTATCATCTAGAGAGTCCTACCTTTATAGAGTTTAACTTCACAAATGTTTCATTTCTAGATTTAAGAGGTTATCATCTAGAGAGTCCTACCTTTATAGAGTTTAACTTCACAAATGTTTCATTTCTGGATTTAAGAGGTTATCATAGAGAGTCCTACCTTTATAGAGTTTAACTTCACAAATGTTTCATTTCTATATTTAAGAGGTTATCATCTAGAGAGTCCTGCCTTTATAGAGTTTAACTTCACAAATGTTCCATTTTTAGATTTAAGAGGTTATCATATAGAGAGTCCTACCTTTATAGAGTTTAACTTCAGAAATGTTTCATTTCTAGATTTAAGAGGTTATCATCTAGAGAGTCCTGCCTTTATAGAGTTTAACTTCACAAATGTTTCATTTCTATATTTAAGAGGTTATCATCTAGAGAGTCCTACCTTATATAGAGTTTAACTTCACAAATGTTTCATTTTTAGATTTAAGAGGTTATCATCTAGAGAGTCCTACCTTTATAGAGTTTAACTCACAAATGTTCCATTTCTAGATTTAAGAGGTTATCATCTAGAGAGTCCTGCCTTTATAGAGTTTAACTTCACAAATGTTCCATTTTAGATTTAAGAGGTTATCATCTAGAGAGTCCCTACCTTTATAGAGTTTAACTCACAAATGTTCCATTTTTAGATTTAAGAGGTTATCATCTAGAGAGTCCTGCCTTTATAGAGTTTAACTTCACAAATGTTCCATTTTTAGATTTAAGAGGTTATCATCTAGAGAGTCCTACCTTTATAGAGTTTTAACTTCACAAATGTTCCATTTTAGATTTAAGAGGTTATCATCTAGAGAGTCCTACCTTTATAGAGTTTAACTCACAAATGTTCCATTTCTAGATTTAAGAGGTTATCATCTAGAGAGTCCTACCCTTTATAGAGTTTAACTTCACAAATGTTTCATTTCTAGATTTAAGAGGTCATCATCTGAGAGTCCTGCCTTTATAGAGTTTAACTTCACAAATGTTCCATTTTTAGATTTAAGAGGTTATCATCTAGAGAGTCCTACCCTTTATAGAGTTTAACTTCACAAATGTTCCATTTTAGATTTAAGAGGTTATCATCTAGAGAGTCCTGCCTTTATAGAGTTTAACTTCACAAATGTTTCATTTTAGATTTAAGAGGTTATCATCTAGAGAGTCCTGCCTTTATAGAGTTTAACTTCACAAATGTTTCATTTCTAGATTTAAGAGGTTATCATCTAGAGAGTCCTGCCTTTATAGAGTTTAACTTCACAAATGTTCCATTTTTAGATTTAAGAGGTTATCATCTAGAGAGTCCTACCTTTATAGAGTTTAACTCACAAATGTTCCATTTTAGATTTAAGAGGTTATCATCTAGAGAGTCCTGCCTTTATAGAGTTTAACTTCACAAATGTTTCATTTTAGATTTAAGAGGTTATCATCTAGAGAGTCCTGCCTTTATAGAGTTTAACTTCACAAATGTTTCATTTCTAGATTTAAGAGGTTATCATCTAGACAGTTTTGCCTTTATAGAGTTTAACTTCACAAATGTTCCATTTTTAGATTTAAGAGGTTATCATCTAGAGAGTCCTGCCTTTATAGAGTTTAACTTCACAAATGTTTCATTTCTAGATTTAAGAGGTTATCATCTAGAGAGTCCTGCCTTTATAGAGTTTAACTTCACAAATGTTTCATTTCTAGATTTAAGAGGTTATCATCTAGACAGTCCTGCCTTTATAGAGTTTAACTTCACAAATGTTTCATTTTTAGATTTAAGAGGTTATCATATAGAGAGTCTTGCTGTCATAACAGTTTAACCTTGTAATACTTTCATTCTTGGCCATAAAGGTCATAAAATAAAGCGTAACATCTGCTTTGCATCTTTAAAAAGCTTCTGTCTATTTGCTTGTCTTCATAATTTTTTCATTGACTGAAGAGTGCTGTGTAAAAGGTGACATTCAAGTCTCTCTAAACATTCAGAATATAAATATTAATGAAGACAAACTGTGTGTGTGTGGTGTTAATTGTGAATTCCAACAGTCTGTACAACAGTAAGTGGTTAACTTTTTAATATATCTCCCGTAACTGAAACATCTATCCTGGAAAGGCAGTGGGTGACAACGTTTCAGAAGACAGGTTACAAACGTCATCACCCACGGACTCTCTAGTCCAGAGTATTCAGTTATGGAAGACAGGTTCCTAAATGATCGGAGACGTCATCACCCACGGACTCTCTAGTCCAGATTATTCAGTTATGGAAGACAGGTTACTAAATGATCGGAGACGTCATCACCCACGGACTCTCTAGTCCAGAGTATTCAGTTATGGAGGACAGGTTACTAAATGATCGGAGGCGTCATCACCCACGGACTCTCTAGTCCAGATTATTCAGTTATGGAAGACAGGTTACTAAATGATCGGAGACGTCATCACCCACGGACTCTCTAGTCCAGAGTATTCAGTTATGGAGGACAGGTTTACTAAATGATCAGAGACGTCATCACCCACGGACTCTAGTCCAGAGTATTCAGTTATGGAGGACAGGTTACTAAATGATCGGAGGCGTCATCACCCACGGACTCTCTAGTCCAGAGTATTCAGTTATGGAAGACAGGTTCCTAAATGATCGGAGACGTCATCACCCACGGACTCTCTAGTCCAGAGTATTCAGTTATGGAAGACAGGTTACTAAATGATCGGAGACGTCATCACCCACGGACTCTCTAGTCCTGAGTATTCAATAGCACTACTAGTGCTATTGGAATCTATATTAAACCTTCTGACAAACGCAGCCGAAATTATATTATCTGTTAAAAGTCGTGTGGATGAATTTCTCCTACTATTGAACAAAGATATGTACAGTAGCCATGGCATTAACGCACCCAAGTGGTACACTGTTGTGCTTGCGGACTCACACCGCCAAATATCAGCCGAGTTTCGATACCCGTGGTGAGAAGAGCAGAGATAGCTCCTTGTGCAGCTTCGTGCTTAACATTTAACTTACTGATAAGAAACCTCTTATTATTTGTGTTAATAATAATTTAATATATGTTTAAAGACTTTGTTTAAAAACACTTGAAAATGATTCTTAATAAAATCAAAATTTCACGATTTTTCTCTCCAGTTTATTGGTCCGTTTTTTGTTCTAACTTCATGTCACATGCGGTTATCGTAAACTTGTGTATCTTGTATTGAAAACAGAGACTTTGTTCCATTCCTATGTGTATCTTGTATTGAAAACAGAGACGTTTGTTCCATTCCTATGTATATTGTATTGTAAACAGAGACGTTTGTTCCATTCCTATGTGTATCTTGTATTGAAAACAGAGACGTTTGTTCCATTCCTATGTGTATCTTGTATTGAAAACAGAGACGTTTGTTCCATTCCTATGTATCTTGTATTGAAAACAGAGACGTTTGTTCCATTCCTATGTATCTTGTATTGAAAACAGAGACGTTTGTTCCATTCCTATGTTTCTTGTATTGTAAACAGAGACGTTTGTTCCATTCCTATGTATCTTGTATTGAAAACAGAGACGTTTGTTCCATTCCTATGTGTATCTTGTATTGTAAACAGAGACGTTTGTTCCATTCCTATGTGTATCTTGTATTGTAAACAGAGACGTTTGTTCCATTCCTAATGTGATTTTCTTCGGACCAGGCAAACTGCTGAGGTAACCCTAGCCGTCTCCTGACGTGACCCTGCTGTCCGAGGGTCTGTTTTCGTGCAACGCTTCCAATATAGCTGGAAGTGCGTCCAGTACAATATACTTGGATGTCGTAGGTGAGATGGATGTTTATTTTCTTAATTTTCTTTAAAATTAAAACAAAAACATAGATAGTGTATTATTTATTAAGTCTCCCCATTTTCAGAAAATGATCCTTCATGTAATCCAAAGCTATATGTATTTTAATATAAGAAAATGTCGTAGCAAGGTTTTGTTTACAGTTCTCATACAGTGTCTATTTTAACCGTTAGGAAGTTAAAATTAAATAGTGCAAAGAATATCTACATCATATCTCACCGTAAATATGATACTGATATTTTGTCATCTGTTGTTAGTCACTTTAAAAGGTATCAAAACTCTTGTAGTTCAATATTTGTTGTCAATCGTCGTAAAAAAAAAGGGAATCCTCAACAGCTGCGGCGCTTCAAAGTCTTTGAAGCAGGGTTAGAAATAAATTAATCTATAAAATCTTGGGCGTGGTCAAATACACCAATCGAGAGGGTTTGACCTCCTGAGGCCAAAACTGTAATTAGATATCAAATTCGCTAAAAGATGGCAGAGTTATGAAGTGAATGTTAGTGTTTTAGAAACTGAGCTATTCTATGAGCCACCGTGCCGCGGCTAAAAAAATCAGACTAGCTTTCCGAATTAATCGTAGAACGGCTATAGTTAAGGATATGATCTACTCATATTTCTATATTTGTTTCTTTTATAAGGTTCTCATTTCCATTCTAATGATAACTTCCCACCGCAGAATCTGCTCTATGTTTATCATAAGAAGATTTCGTATTATTACAGAACCTCCGCCAGTTATCGCTAAGCCTAACAACATCAGCGTCACTCCAGGATCTGTGGCAGTGGTCACTTGTGATACATCTAGTCTTGTTGACCACAACACAACATGGGAAAGACTAATTGATGACGGTACAAGGAGTGGATACTTGCGGTCAGTTCCTGTTGAATTTGATTCACGAATAGAACAACTTGATAACGACTCCTTGGTGATACACGGTGTCGACCAGAACGATGAAGGCTGGTATCGTTGCATTGCAACTAACGAAGGAGGTTTATCTCGAGAAGATCTCCACCTGATTGTCCAGGGTCTGTTCTTCCCTTCAAGGGTTTTTAAATACATATTTGTTTTGTTCATGACATCTAAAACGCTGAGAACGTTTTCGAGTATTTCACTGTAAGAGTTGATCAAATAATAGGTAAAACACGAGAAAGTCAAGAATTACCTTCACAGGACAACCAATAGAATGTTTTATTTCTTTCAGATCCACCTAAAGTATCTATAGTTCCGTCTAGCGTTAACTTCACCAGAGGCAGTACAGTAAATCTCACGTGCCTTGCTGAAGGGTATCCGGTTCCTTTAGTTGAATGGCGCTGGGGTGAGCCCCACGATAAGGACGTTCAAACAGGCAGAATATTCACCTCAAGCAATTCTTTGATAATAGAAGAGGCCCACCAGCAGGACCAGGGACGGTACCTTTGTGCTGCTAGAAATTCTGCTGGGTCTGACACAGAGACTGTTCAAGTCCGATACATAGGTAATAGAAACGGTTACTTATCAGGAAGTTTTCTAGTGGGAGACAATCATTTCCAAGATATTATTGTGTAACAGTGACCTCCCTGTTGTTACTATGTAACAGTGACCTCCTTAGTTGTTACAGTGTTACTTATATATTACCGTATTACAGTGACCTACTTAGGTATTACTATGAAGCAGTGACCTAGTTCCTAGTTAGATATTACTGTGTAACAGTGACCTATTTGTTTATTACTGTGTAACAGCGACCTACTTAGTTATTACTATGTAACAGTGACCTAGTTGGATATTACTGTGTAACAGCGACCCACTTAGTTATTACTATGTAACAATGACCGAGTTGGATATTACTGTGTAACACCGACCTGCTTAGTTATTACTATGTAACAGTGACCTAGCTGGATATTACTGTGTAACACCAACCTACTTAGTTATTACTATGTAACAGTGACCGAGTTGGATATTTCTGTGTAACACCGACCTACTTAGTTATTACTATGCAACAGTGACCTAGCTGGATATTACTGTGTAACAGCGACCTACTTAGTTATTACTATGTAGCAGTGACTTAGTGGGATATTACTATGCAACAGTGACCTAGCTGGATATTACTGTGTAACAGCGATTTACTTAGTTATTACTATGGAACAGTAACCTAGTTGGTATTACTGTGTAACAGTGACCTACTTAGTTATTACTATGTAGCAGTGACTTAGTGGGATATTACTGTATAACAGCGACATACATAGTTATTACTATGTAACAGTGACCGAGTTGGATATTACTGTGTAACAGCGACATACTTAGTTATTACTATGTAACAGTGACCTAGTTGGATATTACTGTGTAACAGCGACCTACTTAGTTATTACTATGTAACAGTGACCTAGCTGGATATTACTGTGTAACACCAACCTACTTAGTTATTACTATGTAACAGTGACCGAGTTGATATTTCTGTGTAACACCGACCCACTTAGTTATTACTATGCAACAGTGACCTAGCTGGATATTACTGTGTAACAGCGACCTACTTAGTTATTACTATGTAGCAGTGACTTAGTGGGATATTACTATGCAACAGTGACCTAACTGGATATTACTGTGTAACAGCGATTTACTTAGTTATTACTATGGAACAGTAACCTAGTTGGTATTACTGTGTAACAGTGACCTACTTAGTTATTACTATGTAGCAGTGACTTAGTGGGATATTACTGTATAACAGCGACATACATAGTTATTACTATGTAACAGTGACCGAGTTGGATATTACTGTGTAACACCGACCTACTTAGTTATTACTATGTAACAGTGACCTAGTTGGATATTACTGTGTAACAGTGACCTACTTAGTTATTACTATGGAACAGTGACCTAGTTGGATATTACTGTGTAACAGCGACAAACTTAGTTTTTACTATATAACAGTGACGTAGTTAGATATTACTGTGTAACAGCGACATATTTAGTTATTGCTATGGAACAGTGACCTATTTGATATTACTGTGTAACAGCGACCTACTTAGTTATTACTATGTAACACTGATCTAGTTGGATATCACAGTTCCTGATGAAACTCTAATGACGAATTAATGAGCTAATCAAGTTACATTATGGAAATAATGGACGTGATTGTATTTACAAACCTGAGGAGTTAATATGTAAGTTAATATGTAAGCTATTTATACACTGGATGTTTTAATCTACGGTATGTACTTCACTCGTTGTGAAGGCGGACGGACAAGTGTTACTTTGTTATTTCATACCAGGTCATAGTGTTCTGTAGTACAAGTGTTACTTTGTTATTTCATACCAGGTCATAGTGTTCTGTAGTACAAGTGTTACTTTGTTATTTCATACCAGGTCATAGTGTTCTGTAGTACAAGTGTTACTTTGTTATTTCATACCAGGTCATATTGTTCTGTAGTACAAGTGTTACTTTGTTATTTCATACCAGGTCATATTGTTCTGTAGTACAAGTGTTACTTTGTTATTTAATACCAGGTCATATTGTTCTGTATTGCAAGTGTTACTTTGTTATTTCATACCAGGTCATATTGTTCTGTAGTACACGTGTTACTTTGTTATTTCATACCAGGTCATATTGTTCTGTAGTACAAGTGTTACTTTGTTATTTCATACCAGGTCATATTGTTCTGTAGTACTAGTGTTACTTTGTTATTTCATACCAGGTCATATTGTTCTGTAGTACAAGTGTTACTTTGTTATTTCATACCAAGTCATATTGTTAATGTAAAGCTCTCGTATTTATGACAAAACCTCGAAGATTATCAGTTGCTGTCCGTAATGTTGAACTACTGACCAAGATTATCAGTTGCTGTCCGTAATGTTGAACTACTGACCAAGATTATCAGTTGCCGTCCGTAATGTTGAACTACTGACCAAGATTATCAGTTGCTGTCCATAATGTTGAACTACTGACCAGAAAGAACCACCCACCAGCCCCAATTCACTAAGGGATTCATTGTCACTCTTATAACACTCACAGTTTAAAGTGCATAGAATGATTGATATCACACGGATTCGAACCTGGTTCAACTTTAGCAAAATCTAAAATTCCACTGGAGGGCCAGTCTGCATCCAATTCAACCTATCAGTGTTATCAAGTTTGTTCGTTTAAAGAAGTTGTTGTACGAAACTCGTTTGTTAAGTTTTAGTTCTGACACATTTCGCATCTTACTTTCATTGAAGTGTGAACATAACGTTTGTGTTTAGGTAAGAAATGTGTATGTACATTTACCTCACTAACTGAATACATTTTAAAACGTTACATAATAACAGGTATATTTTAGGGTGGAGATATGACATAGCCTGGTGTTTAGAGCACTCGCCGGTGGTGTTTGGTGAAGGAAGTCACCATATTGCAAAGCCACATCGGGCTATCTGCTGAGTCCACCGAGGGGAATCGAACACCTAATTTTAGCGTTGTAAATCCGTAGACTTACTGTTGTACTAAAGGTTGGCCTTGTTTGTAAAAAGAGTAGCCCAAGAGTTGGCGGTGGGTGGTGTTGACTAGCAGCTAATCTCCTAGTCCATCATTTCAAAATTAGGAACAACTACCCTAGATAATAATAGCTTTGTACAAAATACAGTATTTTATAATGATGGGTTATAAACTTTTCAGAGGCACCGACCATCAATATCCCCAGAAAGAACTTGTTAGTGGCGACAGGAGACAAGGCAGAGTTGAAATGTGAGGTGACAGGAGTGCCCCACCCTACAGTTTCCTGGTACCGTGGTGGGACACAGATTTTACCCCTGTCATACGTACAGATTACAAACGACGGAATGCTGACAATTCTCGGCAGTGAAGACTCCGACGCCGGAGAGTACACTTGTGTGGCAGAGAACGAGGCCGGGACAACTCAAGATTCCGTCAATCTGGATGTTGGATGTGAGTCTCAGATTGGGTTTTTAGTTATTATTATATTATGAGAAGGGTTGCCACCTGGACAGCCCTACAATAATGAAATAAGGAACACTTTGACGTCAGTAAGGTTTCAATAAGGAGAAAACTTTCTATACAAAATAAGCTTTCGTTCCGTTTTCACCCGAAACGGAACACTGTATATTACTACTGAATGGCTAACAGTTGTGTATACTACATAATAGGTGGCGCTTCTACTATAAAAATGTAACTTACTTTATAAGTGCGTCCCTGTGTAGAGGTAAATTATTCTAGAAAGTAAAACTAACAAAACAGACACATTTTTTAGAGCTTTACAATACGCTGAAAAGTGTATTTAGTTAAAGACTAGGCTGAGCCCCAGGGCCCATGGATTTAATGGGGTCCATTGATAATTTTATTCTATGTAAAATTACGTGGGATGTAAGGCCCGCAAACGTTATTAGCCTCTGGGCCCACACAACCTCACATCCGCCACTGAATACATTACTTTACTAATAGTAATAAGATGTGTATTCATTAGTGCTTTATCATACGTTACTTTACTAATAGTAATAACATATGTATTCATTAGTGCTTTATCATACGTTACTTTACTAATAGTAATAACATATGTATTCATTCGTGCTTTATCATGTTAATTTACTAATAGTAATAACAGATGTATTCATTAGTGCTTTATCTTACGCTACTTTACTAACAGTAATAACAGATGTATTCATTAGTGCTTTATCATACGTTACTTTACTAATAGTAATAACATATGTATTCATTAGTGCTTTATCATACGTTACTTTACTAATAGTAATAACAGATGTATTCATTAGTGCTTTATCATACGTTACTTTACTAATAGTAATAACATATGTATTAATTAGTGCTTTATCATACGTTACTTTACTAATAGTAATAATAGATGTATTCATTAGTGCTTTATCACACGTTACTTGACTAATAATAATAACATATGTATTCATTAGTGCTTTATCATAACGTTACTTTACTAATAGTAATAATAGATGTATTCATTAGTGCTTTATCACACGTTACTTTACTAATAGTAATAACAAATGTATTCATTAGTGCTTTATCATACGTTACTTTACTAATAGTAATAACAGATGTATTCATTAGTGTTTTATCACACGTTACTTTACTAATAGTAATAACATATGTATTCATTAGTGCTTTATCATGTTACTTTACTAATAGTGATAACATATGTATTCATTAGTGCTTTATCATGTTACTTTACTAATAGTGATAACATATGTATTCATTAGTGCTTTATCATGTTACTTTACTAATAGTGATAACATATGTATTCATTAGTGCTTTATCACATGATATTTTACTAATAGTAATAACAGATGTATTCATTAGTGCTTTATCATACGTTACTTGACTAATAGTAATAACATATGTATTCATTAGTGCTTTATCATGTTACTTTACTAATAGTGATAACATATGTATTCATTAGTGCTTTATCACATGATATTTTACTAATAGTAATAACAGATGTATTCATTAGTGCTTTATCACACGTTACTTGACTAATAATAATAACATATGTATTCATTAGTGCTTTATCATACGTTACTTTACTAATAGTAATAACATATGTATTCATTAGTGCTTTATCACACGTTACTTTACTAATAGTAATAACATATGTATTCATTAGTGCTTTATCATACGTTACTTTACTAATAGTAATAACATATGTATTCATTAGTGCTTTATCATACGTTACTTTACTAATAGTAATGACAGATGTATTCATTAGTGCTTTATCATACGTTACTTGACTAATAGTAATAACATATGTATTCATTAGTGCTTTATCACACGTTACTTGACTAATAATAATAACATATGTATTCATTAGTGCTTTATCATACGTTACTTTACTAATAGTAATAACATATGTATTCATTCGTGCTTTATCATGTTAATTTACTAATAGTAATAACAGATGTATTCATTAGTGCTTTATCATACGCTACTTTACTAATAGTAATAACAGATGTATTCATTAGTGCTTTATCATACGTTACTTTACTAATAGTAATAACATATGTATTCATTAGTGCTTTATCATACGTTACTTTACTAATAGTAATAACAGATGTATTCATTAGTGCTTTATCATACGTTACTTTACTAATAGTAATAACAGATGTATTCATTAGTGCTTTATCATACGTTACTTTACTAATAGTAATAACATATGTATTCATTAGTGCTTTATCATACGTTACTTTACTAATAGTAATAATAGATGTATTCATTAGTGCTTTATCACACGTTACTTGACTAATAATAATAACATATGTATTCATTAGTGCTTTATCATACGTTACTTTACTAATAGTAATAATAGATGTATTCATTAGTGCTTTATCACACGTTACTTTACTAATAGTAA
This sequence comes from Tachypleus tridentatus, assembly GCF_004210375.1. Lineage (NCBI taxonomy): Eukaryota > Metazoa > Arthropoda > Merostomata > Xiphosura > Limulidae > Tachypleus > Tachypleus tridentatus. The sequence goes on from NC_134834.1 coordinate 2,561,355, forward strand.
TAACAAATGTATTCATTAGTGCTTTATCATACGTTACTTTACTAATAGTAATAACAGATGTATTCATTAGTGTTTTATCACACGTTACTTTACTAATAGTAATAACATATGTATTCATTAGTGCTTTATCATGTTACTTTACTAATAGTGATAACATATGTATTCATTAGTGCTTTATCATGTTACTTTACTAATAGTGATAACATATGTATTCATTAGTGCTTTATCACATGATATTTTACTAATAGTAATAACAGATGTATTCATTAGTGCTTTATCATACGTTACTTGACTAATAGTAATAACATATGTATTCATTAGTGCTTTATCACACGTTACTTGACTAATAATAATAACATATGTATTCATTAGTGCTTTATCATACGTTACTTTACTAATAGTAATAATAGATGTATTCATTAGTGCTTTATCACACGTTACTTTACTAATAGTAATAACATATGTATTCATTAGTGCTTTATCATACGTTACTTTACTAATAGTAATAACATATGTATTCATTAGTGCTTTATCATACGTTACTTTACTAATAGTAATGACAGATGTATTCATTAGTGCTTTATCATACGTTACTTGACTAATAGTAATAACATATGTATTCATTAGTGCTTTATCATGTTACTTTACTAATAGTGATAACATATGTATTCATTAGTGCTTTATCATGTTACTTTACTAATAGTGATAACATATGTATTCATTAGTGCTTTATCACATGATATTTTACTAATAGTAATAACAGATGTATTCATTAGTGCTTTTATCATACGTTACTTGACTAATAGTAATAACATATGTATTCATTAGTGCTTTATCACACGTTACTTGACTAATAATAATAACATATGTATTCATTAGTGCTTTATCACACGTTACTTTACTAATAGTAATAATAGATGTATTCATTAGTGCTTTATCACACGTTACTTTACTAATAGTAATAACATATGTATTCATTAGTGCTTTATCATACGTTACTTTACTAATAGTAATAACATATGTATTCATTAGTGCTTTATCATACGTTACTTTACTAATAGTAATGACAGATGTATTCATTAGTGCTTTATCATACGTTACTTTACTAATAGTAATAACAGATGTATTCATTAGTGTTTTATCATACGTTACTTTACTAATAGTAATAACAGATGTATTCATTAGTGTTTTATCATACGTTACTTTACTAATAGTAATAACATATGTATTCATTAGTGCTTTATCATGTTACTTTACTAATAGTAATAACAGATGTATTCATCAGTGCTTTATCATACGTTTCTTTACTAATAGTAATAACAGATGTATTCATTAGTGCTTTATTATACGTTACTTTACAAATAGTAATAACAGATGTATTCATTAGTGCTTTATCATACGTTACTTTACTAATAGTAATAACAGATGTATTCATTTGTGCTTTATCATATGTTACTTTACTAATAGTAATAAGAGATGTATTCATTTTTGCTTTATCACACGTTACTTTACAAATAGTAATAACAAGACTTCAGAAATGAAGAATACGTAAATAAAGCTAAAGTTATCCACTTTATGTTTCTTTCACAACCAAGTTGTCAGAGAACACTCAGACACTAGTAGAATACATTATGTTATTGTCGATCAGATAATAATTAACTGATCCATCAGAAGAGATAATTAACATAACGAGATTTTTTGTGAAACGTGACATGGTATTCAAAATATTAAATAAACTACATTTTACAGTTATACTGTGTTTTTAAACAATGTACATTTTTAAGTATTTAATGTTTACATAATATACAAATAAGGTTGTTTTTTATCCATTTATTTTTGGAGAGGTATGTACAACTTTAAAGAAGTTTGTTTGTTTGGAATAAAGTACAAAGCTACACAATGGGTAATCTCTGCTCTGTTCACCCCGGGTATGAAAAGCCAGCTTCTGGTAGTAGGAATCAACAGACGTACTGCCATGCTACTGGGGAACCTTTAAAGAAGTCATAGTTGTTGATACGTTAGTATGATACACTTAGAAGTATAATAAAATAATACGATATACAGTTTTAATGTACACACATGTTACAGTGTAAAATATTAACATGGACGAAAATCACAAAGTGTACTGTAGCTTTCTTATTTTAATAAGTTATTTTGAATTTTATCATTTTCTTCAGAAAGTATTGTAGTGCCACCTGCAAGTAAAATATCTTATATACTGTGGTGCCATCTTCAAATTAGACAGCTCCATCACGTTAATAGTTAGATTTATTAGAAATGAGAAACTATAAACACACAGTGAAATTCGACCTCATTTTATTAGAAAATAAAGGTAATTTCTATTTAATATTAAAATAACAAAAGATTTAAGATTGTTTTAACAATAGAAACAAAGAATTTAATAATACTTATATGGAGGGAAAGATACAGTATTAAGTATGTCAACTACTTTTACGAAAATTAATACTTACTGAAGTGAATAAACAATTAAAATAATAAACTGATATAAGTCTACCTCAAGTTTCAATCACAAGTTTATTTCCTTCTAATAATGAATCATACGCCTTAAAATGTTATTTAACGTAACATATGTATAGCAAACAAATAGCCTTGTGTTGCTGAGTTTACCAACCAGAGAAATGTTACCTTGAAGTGTAAACTTTAATTTGTCTTACTATTTTCAGCCCCTCCTGTTGTTGTTCAGCCACCAACTGATACAAATATTGAAATATTAAAAGATGGTAGTATCTCCTGCGTCGCTACCGGTCATCCAAAGCCAGAGACAAGATGGAGGAAAAAAGGGGGCGCCCCTTTGATAGATAATTCAAAGTTTACCATAACGCCGGTTGGGAATCTTCTAATACATCGTAGGTTCTGTTCGTAACACTAACACTAAGAGTACTTTACCCCATAAACTAGTATTAATAAACTGTACATACTATCAATAAACAATAATTTTACAAGACATAAGGTTTAGGGAATATTATATATTGTGTTTTCTTTCAGATGTTGGCCTAGAAGATGAAGGAACTTATGTTTGTACAGTAGAAAATAGGTTAGGAGTGGAGGAAAGAGAGGCAGACGTGCACGTCATTGGCATTGGTGAGCTCTGATATACGTCAAATGTTTATTTGAATAATAACCTTGAGACGTATGTTCCTACTATAATGTCACAAAATAATTATTGAAATTGCTATTTTTATCATAAAGACTATTTCCAAATTAATGAAGTGTAAAAAAATATTTTCAAATCAAATGTTCCAGGAACTTGCCCAAATTGTGCAGCAGTGGTTAGTGGTGCAAAGTGCTGACGTGGTGAAGAAACATTTTGAGTGTTCTTATTCAAGTGTTACAATAAAACGAAAATATAAAGACTTATGTAAATTACTGAAATGTGTATAAAGATTGAGTGGTGAAAGTGCTTTCTCATTTCAAATCCTAAATCAGTGGATTTTAGAAATCTAGTTATCTCAAAGTTAAATATAATAACTCCTATGCTTTATTTGACATTGCATTAGTGCAGAAATCTGCGGTGGATCTCTGCGCCCTGGTGTATGTTTAGATCTATTGTATGGAACTCTTATGATCAACCCTTGTGCTATAACTATGTTATGCTGCACTTAAGGATATTTTTAATGTTAACTTATTCCTTTCAGAAGAACTTACAAAAGTTACCGTGGTTATGTACCATTATATAATGTTACATAATACTTAATTATACCTCAGATCTGGCTCAGTACTGATGATATGTACATTATGTACCATTATATAATGTTACATAATACTTAATTATACCTCAGATCTGGCTCAGTACTCATGATATGTACATTATGTACCATTATATAATGTTACATAATACTTAATTATACCTCAGATCTGGCTCAGTACTGATGATATGTACATTATGTACCATTATATAATGTTACATAATACTTAATTATACCTCAGATCTGGCTCAGTACTGATGATATGTACATTATGTACCATTATATAATGTTACATAATACTTAATTATACCTCAGATCTGGCTCAGTACTGATGGTATGTACATTATGTACCATTATATAATGTTACATAATACTTAATTATACCTCAGATCTGGCTCAGTACTGATGATATGTACATTATGTACCATTATATAATGTTACATAATACTTAATTATACCTCAGATCTGGCTCAGTACTGATGGTATGTACATTATGTACCATTATATAATGTTACATAATACGTAATTATACCTCAGATCTGGCTCAGTACTGATGGTATGTACAATATGTACCATTATATAATTATTACATTATACTTAACTATACGTCAGATCTAGCTTGGTGCTGATGGTATGTAAATTATCTTTAAGTTATATGTCGTATCTAGCCTCAATACTTTAAGTTATACATCTGATCTGTCTAAGTATTAACTGTATGTATATACGTTTGTTTTTGAATTAAGCACAAAGTTACACAATGGGCTATCTGTGCTCTGCCCACCACGGGTATCGAAACCCGATTTTTAGCGTTGTAGGTCCGCAGACATACCACTGGAGAGCAACTGTATGTAAGTTGTCTTATACATTAGATTTAACTCAGTACTGTTGGTATGTATGAGGTAATTTAATGTATTTGTCGTCTTCCTATTTGTATTTAAAGTTCATGACTTCAATAGATAACACAAACCACTTATTTATTTATATGGCTTATAAATGATATAGCTTGTTATTATATAGCTTATGGAAATAATAAATTATAAGCTTAGCAGTTTTGTAATATCTCATTTGAAATAGAAATGTTTGAAAGTTATTCATAACTATGAATACTATTGTAGCCATCTGAAAATCCATTCCCACTAACCAGGATAACCCAGGATTAATGTGTATATCCATAACTATGAATACTATTGTAGCCATCTGAAAATCCATTCCCACTAACCAGGATAACCCAGGATTAATGTGTATATCCATAACTATGAATACTATTGTAGCCATCTGAAAATCCATTCCCACTATATGAAAAACAAACAAACAAACAAAGGGGTTTAATGTGTATGAACATATACAAAATTCAGTGTCTACACTGCTGTGAATACTGTTATAATAGCAAAGGGGCTTGCATCCCCGAAACCCTTCTCAGTTTAAAAAAAATAACCCAGGATTAATGTGTATATACCATAAAGGTTCTAGTTTGGGTAATAGAAACACTTTGTCTACTAAAGCTGGTTTTGGACATATGAAAATCTATAGAAATTATTGTATAAATTTATATGAATTTTTAGCCATTTGATAAATATTATTAATTCTAATTTTCATTAGTGGCCCCTGTGCTGGCACATATTGATCCTCTGGTGGAAGTTATTCGAGGTAAATCACTCTCTGTACCTTGTGAGGTTACACAGGGAAATCCTCGGCCAACCATCCAGTGGTTGAAGGCAGACCAACTGATTGGAGGAGAAGCTGACATTGATATCAAAACTGATGGAACGTTTGTGATCCACCAAGTTAAGGACCATCATGAAGGGAACTACACGTGCCTAGCTAGGAACATTGGGGGAGATGATTCAGAAACAGTGTTTGTTAATGTGCAAGGTAATAAACCCTTCTAATGTAAGTAAACGAAAAAAAAATGATATAAAGAACTGTATAGTTGAACGTTCGTTTTGAACTGGATTATTACAAACTAGTAAACATTTCAAAGTGCTTTGTATGCTAATTGTCGACACAGATAAACTAAATGTTATTACTTCAGATTAACTGCTGCTGAGAATATAGCATTATCCTCAGTGCAAAAGTAGATTTTGAAGTGTGATTACAAAGATGAGTGTATAAATTTGGTATGATAATGGTGGCTAGAAAAACAATAACAACTAATTTATACCTTCAATGTATAGTTTGTCTTTTGAATGATTAATTATTGAAACATTTTGAATGATAACTTTGGTTCAAGCATCAAAACCTTATCTTTGAGTATAGTTCCTCCAAGTATAGCCCATGGTGATACTCGTGACTATGTGGTTATTGAGGGAGATTCTGTTGTACTTCCCTGCAATGTAAAGGGGGAACCCCGACCAATAATCACCTGGCAGATGAATGGCATCCCTATCCTCCCATCTCATCCCCGCTACCAGATTGGTGTTGATGACAATTTACACATTCTGAAAACTGTGGAACAAGACACTGGAACCTATGTTTGTACAGCAGCCAATCTTGCTGGTGTAACCAACAAAGTTACTTCTCTGTTTGTACAGGGTAGGTTTTGCTTTAACCATTAAAAACTTTTTAAATCAACAGTAACCAATTCTGTACTTCCTAGCGGTAAATATATTTGTCTTCTTCATATTAAAAACATTGTTGTGATAAAACATTAAAGTTAAGTTTTAGATTACACAAGAAACCAGAGAGAGAAATCAAGGCTTTGCTACTGCCAGATGATTGGAGAGATCTGACTACCAGTTACACACTCACATGACTACTAGTTACACAAGAAACCAGAGAGAGAAATCAAGACTTTGCTACTGCCAGATGATTGGAGAGATCTGACTACCAGTTACACACTCACATGACTACACAAGAAACCAGAGAGAGAAATCAAGACTTTGCTACTGCCAGATGATTGGAGAGATCTGACTACCAGTTACACACTCACATGACTACACAAGAAACCAGAGAGAGAAATCAAGACTTTGCTACTGCCAGATGATTGGAGAGATCTGACTACTAGTTACACACTCACATGACTACTAGTTACACAAGAAACCAGAGAGAGAAATCAAGACTTTGCTACTGCCAGATGATTGGAGAGATCTGACTACTAGTTACACACTCACGTGACTACTAGTTACACACTCGCATGACTACTAGTTACACACTCATATCTTCTACAAGGTATTACTTGTTGAAGATAGTTAGGCTGGAGTTCAGACAAACTCCATCTTAATTTTGTTAAATTTAGTATTGAGACCAATATATTAAGATGTCCTTATAATTTCTACACTGAGTATTGAGGCCAATATATTAAGATGTCCTTATAATTTCTACACTGAATATTGAGTCCAATATATTAAGATGTCTATATAATTTCTACACGAAATATTGAGACCAATATATTAAGATGTCCATATAATTTCTACACGAAATATTGAGACCAATATATTAAGATGTCCTTATAATTTCTACACTAAATATTGAGACCAATATATTAAGATGTCCATATAATTTCTACACTAAATATTGAGGCCAATATATATAGATGTTCATATAATTTCTACACTAAATATTGAGGCCAATATATATAGATGTTCATATAATTTCTACACTAAATATTGAGGCCAATATATATAGATGTCCATATAATTTCTACACTGAGTATTGAGACCAATATATTAAGATGTCCATATAATTTCTACACTGAATATTGAGACCAATATATTAAGATGTCCATATAATTTCTACACTGAATATTGAGGCCAATATATTAAGATGTCCATATAATTTCTACACGAAATATTGAGACCAATATATTAAGATGTCCATATAATTTCTACACTGAATATTGAGGCTAATATATTAAGATGTCCATATAATTTCTACACGAAATATTGAGACCAATATATTAAGATGTCCATATAATTTCTACACTGAATATTGAGGCCAATATATTAAGATGTCCATATAATTTCTACACGAAATATTGAGACCAATATATTAAGATGTCCATATAATTTGTACACGAAATATTGAGACCAATATATTAAGATGTCCATATAATTTCTACACGAAATATTGAGACCAATATATTAAGATGTCCATATAATTTTTACAGTAAATATTGAGACCAATATATTAAGATGTCCATATAATTTTTACAGTAAATATTGAGACCAATATATTAAGATGTCCATATAATTTCTACACTAAATATTGAGACCAATATATTAAGATGTCCATATAATTTCTACACTAAATATTGAGACCAATATATTAAGATGTCCATATAATTTCTACACTGAATATTGAGGCCAATATATTAAGATGTCCATATAATTTCTACACGAAATATTGAGACCAATATATTAAGATGTCCATATAATTTCTACACTGAATATTGAGGCCAATATATTAAGATGTCTTTATAATTTCTACACTGAATATTGAGGCCAATATATTAAGATGTCCATATAATTTCTACACGAAATATTGAGACCAATATATTAAGATGTCCATATAATTTCTACACTGAATATTGAGGCCAATATGTTCTATTTCTAGTACCACCAAGAATTTATCCATCCAGAGAACTTTTCGAAGTTATTGAGGGAGATATTGTTGTGTTGCCGTGTAAGGTGCGAGCCGTTCCACCTGCTTGGATTCGATGGAATCGAAATGGTTCATTCTTGCAGCCCAACACATTGGACTTCACCCAGCTGAGTAATGGGAGTTTACGCTTTGTGGCAAAGGTTACTGATGCTGGAGAATATTTGTGTGAAGCAAGCAACGAAGTTGGTAAAGATACCAGGAAGATGGCTCTGAGTGTTTTAGGTAAGACATGCCACAGAACAAGTAAACCTCATGTCTGTAATCATTTGATGTGTACACCGTATATTAGAATATTTATTACTTTCTATTATTACTATTATTATGGAGAATAATAAGTGACTATTTTTATTTTCAATTAATCTGTTATATCATCTGTCAGTATCTAGCTCATATTCTAATATTTGTATCTTGTAGATAGTTCAACCAATGTATTAGACAGAAACATATCTTATGGTCTTAACTCACTTTACACATTAGTTGTTTAGTATTAAACTGTTGAACACTACTAGTTCACCTATATTATAAATAAATGTATTATTTGATAGTCTAATTTCATATTCATACATTATTGAAGTATTGTGATATCTTTATTACTATATTTATTAAGGCCTGAGTTTATCTTGAATAATTTAACACTTTAATTCCACATACAAGCTTTAATTTATTAACAACAAATATTTGGGCTGATATCCAGTTTGTATAATGATCTAATCTGAACATTGTTTATCTAATATCTTACAGAAAAAAATTCATTCTCTCTTTGATGGTTAATTTATCTTCTATAGTTCCACCGTCAATTGTACCACTGCCATTTTCCAACCTTACTTCTCTTGTAAACCAAACCATTTCTCTCCCTGCCTAACTTCTGGATATCCAACACCTGTCATCCATTGGCAAAAAAATGGAATAAATGTGACCACAGGTGATAGAGAATTAAACATCAACTCTGAAGGTGTGCTTCATGTTAACAGGACACAACTACATCATGCTGGTTTGTACACTTGCATAGCTGAGAATCCTGCTGGGAAGGCCAACCAGAAAGTTCACCTTTCTGTATTTGGTAGGTTGTCACTAATTGATATTTTTAATAATCCACTGGTACAGCACATCTTTATCATACAGAGATAAGCATAATGGTACCTCACATTGTTAAATATACTGGTACATCACATCATTCAGAGTTAAACATACTACTACCTCACATCTATACCATACACATTTAAATGTACTGGTACCTCAAATCTGTATCATACAGAGTTAAATGTACTGGTACCTCACATCTGTATTATAGAGAGTTAACATACTCGTACCTCATATCTTTGTTATACAGAGTTAAATGTACTGGTACCTCACATCTGTATTATAGAGAGTTAACATACTGGTACCTCATATCTTTGTTATACAGAGTTAAACTTATTGGTATCTCACATCATTCAGAGTTAAACATACTGGTACCTCACACCACTCAAAGTTAACCATGGTGGTACCTCACATCATACAGAGTTAAATATACTAGTACCTCACATCATACAGAGTTAAATGTACTGATACCGCACAACTTTATCATACAGAGTTAAATATACTAGTACGTCACTTCATACAGAGTTAAATGTACTGATACCGCACAACTTTATCATACAGAGTTAAATATACTAGTACGTCACTTCATACAGAGTTAAATGTACTGATACCGCACAACTTTATCATACAGAGTTAAATATACTAGTACATCACTTCATACAGAGTTAAATGTACTGATACCACACAACTTTATCATACAGAGTTAAATATACTAGTACGTCACTTCATACAGAGTTAAATGTACTGATACCACACAACTTTATCATACAGAGTTAAATATACTAGTACGTCACTTCATACAGAGTTAAATGTACTGATACCGCACAACTTTATCATACAGAGTTAAATATACTAGTACGTCACTTCATACAGAGTTAAATGTACTGATACCACACAACTTTATCATACAGAGTTAAATATGATAGTAGATCACATCATTCAGAGTTAAATGTACTGATACCACACAACTTTGTCATACAGAGTTAAATATACTAGTACGTCACTTCATACAGAGTTAAATGTACTGATACCACACAACTTTATCATACAGAGTTAAATATACTAGTACGTCACTTCATACAGAGTTAAATGTACTGATACCACACAACTTTATCATACAGAGTTAAATATACTAGTACGTCACTTCATACAGAGTTAAATGTACTGATACCACACAACTTTATCGTACAGAGTTAAATATGCTAGTACGTCACTTCATACAGAGTTAAATGTACTGATACCACACAACTTTATCATACAGAGTTAAATGTACTGATACCGCACAACTTTATCGTACAGAGTTAAATATGCTAGTACGTCACTTCATACAGAGTTAAATGTACTGATACCACACAACTTTATCATACAGAGTTAAATATACTAGTACGTCTCTTCATATAGAGTTAAATGTACTGATACCACACAACTTTATCATACAGAGTTAAATATACTAGTACGTCACTTCATACAGAGTTAAATGTACTGATACCACAAAACTTTATCGTACAGAGTTAAATATGCTAGTACGTCACTTCATACAGAGTTAAATGTACTGATACCACACAACTTTATCCTACAGAGTTAAATATACTAGTACGTCTCTTCATATAGAGTTAAATGTACTGATACCACACAACTTTGTCATACAGAGTTAAATATACTAGATGCGTCTCTTCATATAGAGTTAAATGTACTGATACTGCACAACTTTATCATACAGAGTTAAATATACTAGTACGTCTCTTCATATAGAGTTAAATGTACTGATACCGCACAACTTTATCATACAGAGTTAAATATACTAGTACGTCACTTCATACAGAGTTAAATGTACTGATACCGCACAACTTTATCATACAGAGTTAAATATACTAGTACGTCACTTCATACAGAGTTAAATGTACTGATACCGCACAACTTTATCGTACAGAGTTAAATGTACTGATACCACACAACTTTATCATACAGAGTTAAATATACTAGTACGTCTCTTCATATAGAGTTAAATGTACTGATACCACACAACTTTATCATACAGAGTTAAATATACTAGTACGTCTCTTCATATAGAGTTAAATGTACTGATACCACACAACTTTATCATACAGAGTTAAATATGCTAGTACGTCACTTCATACAGAGTTAAATGTACTGATACCGCACAACTTTATCATACAGAGTTAAATATGCTAGTACGTCACTTCATACAGAGTTAAATGTACTGATACCACACAACTTTATCATACAGAGTTAAATATACTAGTACGTCACTTCATACAGAGTTAAATGTACTGATACCACACAACTTTATCATACAGAGTTAAATATACTAGTACGTCATTTCATACAGAGTTAAATGTACTGATACCGCACAACTTTATCATACAGAGTTAAATATACTAGTACGTCACTTCATACAGAGTTAAATGTACTGATACCGCACAACTTTATCATACAGAGTTAAATATACTAGTACCTCACATCATTCAGAGTTAAATGTACTGATACCCACAACTTTATCATACAGAGTTAAATATACTAGTACGTCTCTTCATATAGAGTTAAATGTACTGATACCACACAACTTTATCATACAGAGTTAAATATACTAGTACGTCACTTCATACAGAGTTAAATGTACTGATACCACAAAACTTTATCGTACAGAGTTAAATATGCTAGTACGTCACTTCATACAGAGTTAAATGTACTGATACCACACAACTTTATCGTACAGAGTTAAATATGCTAGTACGTCACTTCATACAGAGTTAAATGTACTGATACCGCACAACTTTATCATACAGAGTTAAATATACTAGTACGTCATTTCATACAGAGTTAAATGTACTGATACCGCACAACTTTATCATACAGAGTTAAATATACTAGTACGTCTCTTCATATAGAGTTAAATGTACTGATACCACACAACTTTGTCATACAGAGTTAAATATACTAGTACGTCTCTTCATATAGAGTTAAATGTACTGATACTGCACAACTTTATCATACAGAGTTAAATATACTATACGTCTCTTCATATAGAGTTAAATGTACTGATACCGCACAACTTTATCATACAGAGTTAAATATACTAGTACGTCACTTCATACAGAGTTAAATGTACTGATACCGCACAACTTTATCATACAGAGTTAAATATACTAGTACGTCACTTCATACAGAGTTAAATGTACTGATACCGCACAACTTTATCATACAGAGTTAAATGTACTGATACCACACAACTTTATCATACAGAGTTAAATATACTAGTACGTCTCTTCATATAGAGTTAAATGTACTGATACCACACAACTTTATCATACAGAGTTAAATATACTAGTACGTCATTTCATACAGAGTTAAATGTACTGATACCACACAACTTTATCATACAGAGTTAAATATGATAGTAGATCACTTCATACAGAGTTAAATGTACTGATACCGCACAACTTTATCATACAGAGTTAAATATGCTGGTACGTCACTTCATACAGAGTTAAATGTACTGATACCACACAACTTTATCATACAGAGTTAAATATACTAGTACGTCATTTCATACAGAGTTAAATGTACTGATACCGCACAACTTTATCATACAGAGTTAAATATACTACTACGTCATTTCATACAGAGTTAAATGTACTGATACCGCACAACTTTATCATACAGAGTTAAATATACTAGTACGTCACTTCATACAGAGTTAAATGTACTGATACCGCACAACTTTATCATACAGAGATAAATATACTAGTACATCACTTCATACAGAGTTAAATGTACTGATACCACACAACTTTATCATACAGAGTTAAATATACTAGTACGTCACTTCATACAGAGTTAAATGTACTGATACCACACAACTTTATCATACAGAGTTAAATATACTAGTACGTCACTTCATACAGAGTTAAATGTACTGATACCGCACAACTTTATCATACAGAGTTAAATATACTAGTACGTCACTTCATACAGAGTTAAATGTACTGATACCACACAACTTTATCATACAGAGTTAAATATGATAGTAGATCACATCATTCAGAGTTAAATGTACTGATACCACACAACTTTGTCATACAGAGTTAAATATACTAGTACGTCACTTCATACAGAGTTAAATGTACTGATACCACACAACTTTATCATACAGAGTTAAATATACTAGTACGTCACTTCATACAGAGTTAAATGTACTGATACCACACAACTTTATCATACAGAGTTAAATATACTAGTACGTCACTTCATACAGAGTTAAATGTACTGATACCACACAACTTTATCGTACAGAGTTAAATATGCTAGTACGTCACTTCATACAGAGTTAAATGTACTGATACCACACAACTTTATCATACAGAGTTAAATGTACTGATACCGCACAACTTTATCGTACAGAGTTAAATATGCTAGTACGTCACTTCATACAGAGTTAAATGTACTGATACCACACAACTTTATCATACAGAGTTAAATATACTAGTACGTCTCTTCATATAGAGTTAAATGTACTGATACCACACAACTTTATCATACAGAGTTAAATATACTAGTACGTCACTTCATACAGAGTTAAATGTACTGATACCACAAAACTTTATCGTACAGAGTTAAATATGCTAGTACGTCACTTCATACAGAGTTAAATGTACTGATACCACACAACTTTATCCTACAGAGTTAAATATACTAGTACGTCTCTTCATATAGAGTTAAATGTACTGATACCACACAACTTTGTCATACAGAGTTAAATATACTAGTATGCGTCTCTTCATATAGAGTTAAATGTACTGATACTGCACAACTTTATCATACAGAGTTAAATATACTAGTATCGTCTCTTCATATAGAGTTAAATGTACTGATACCGCACAACTTTATCATACAGAGTTAAATATACTAGTACGTCACTTCATACAGAGTTAAATGTACTGATACCGCACAACTTTATCATACAGAGTTAAATATACTAGTACGTCACTTCATACAGAGTTAAATGTACTGATACCGCACAACTTTATCGTACAGAGTTAAATGTACTGATACCACACAACTTTATCATACAGAGTTAAATATACTAGTACGTCTCTTCATATAGAGTTAAATGTACTGATACCACACAACTTTATCATACAGAGTTAAATATACTAGTACGTCTCTTCATATAGAGTTAAATGTACTGATACCGCACAACTTTATCATACAGAGTTAAATATGCTAGTACGTCACTTCATACAGAGTTAAATGTACTGATACCGCACAACTTTATCATACAGAGTTAAATATGCTAGTACGTCACTTCATACAGAGTTAAATGTACTGATACCACACAACTTTATCATACAGAGTTAAATATACTAGTACGTCATTTCATACAGAGTTAAATGTACTGATACCGCACAACTTTATCATACAGAGTTAAATATACTAGTACGTCACTTCATACAGAGTTAAATGTACTGATACCGCACAACTTTATCATACAGAGTTAAATATACTAGTACCTCACATCATTCAGAGTTAAATGTACTGATACCGCACAACTTTATCATACAGAGTTAAATATACTAGTACGTCTCTTCATATAGAGTTAAATGTACTGATACCACACAACTTTATCATACAGAGTTAAATATACTAGTACGTCACTTCATACAGAGTTAAATGTACTGATACCACAAAACTTTATCGTACAGAGTTAAATATGCTAGTACGTCACTTCATACAGAGTTAAATGTACTGATACCACACAACTTTATCGTACAGAGTTAAATATGCTAGTACGTCACTTCATACAGAGTTAAATGTACTGATACCGCACAACTTTATCATACAGAGTTAAATATACTAGTACGTCATTTCATACAGAGTTAAATGTACTGATACCGCACAACTTTATCATACAGAGTTAAATATACTAGTACGTCTCTTCATATAGAGTTAAATGTACTGATACCACACAACTTTGTCATACAGAGTTAAATATACTAGTACGTCTCTTCATATAGAGTTAAATGTACTGATACTGCACAACTTTATCATACAGAGTTAAATATACTAGTACGTCTCTTCATATAGAGTTAAATGTACTGATACCGCACAACTTTATCATACAGAGTTAAATATACTAGTACGTCACTTCATACAGAGTTAAATGTACTGATACCGCACAACTTTATCATACAGAGTTAAATATACTAGTACGTCACTTCATACAGAGTTAAATGTACTGATACCGCACAACTTTATCGTACAGAGTTAAATGTACTGATACCACACAACTTTATCATACAGAGTTAAATATACTAGTACGTCTCTTCATATAGAGTTAAATGTACTGATACCACACAACTTTATCATACAGAGTTAAATATACTAGTACGTCATTTCATACAGAGTTAAATGTACTGATACCACACAACTTTATCATACAGAGTTAAATATGATAGTAGATCACTTCATACAGAGTTAAATGTACTGATACCGCACAACTTTATCATACAGAGTTAAATATGCTAGTACGTCACTTCATACAGAGTTAAATGTACTGATACCACACAACTTTATCATACAGAGTTAAATATACTAGTACGTCATTTCATACAGAGTTAAATGTACTGATACCGCACAACTTTATCATACAGAGTTAAATATACTACTACGTCATTTCATACAGAGTTAAATGTACTGATACCGCACAACTTTATCATACAGAGTTAAATATACTAGTACGTCACTTCATACAGAGTTAAATGTACTGATACCGCACAACTTTATCATACAGAGATAAATATACTAGTACATCACTTCATACAGAGTTAAATGTACTGATACCACACAACTTTATCATACAGAGTTAAATATACTAGTACGTCACTTCATACAGAGTTAAATGTACTGATACCACACAACTTTATCATACAGAGTTAAATATACTAGTACGTCACTTCATACAGAGTTAAATGTACTGATACCGCACAACTTTATCATACAGAGTTAAATATACTAGTACGTCACTTCATACAGAGTTAAATGTACTGATACCACACAACTTTATCATACAGAGTTAAATATGATAGTAGATCACATCATTCAGAGTTAAATGTACTGATACCACACAACTTTGTCATACAGAGTTAAATATACTAGTACGTCACTTCATACAGAGTTAAATGTACTGATACCACACAACTTTATCATACAGAGTTAAATATACTAGTACGTCACTTCATACAGAGTTAAATGTACTGATACCACACAACTTTATCATACAGAGTTAAATATACTAGTACGTCACTTCATACAGAGTTAAATGTACTGATACCACACAACTTTATCATACAGAGTTAAATATGCTAGTACGTCACTTCATACAGAGTTAAATGTACTGATACCACACAACTTTATCATACAGAGTTAAATGTACTGATACCGCACAACTTTATCGTACAGAGTTAAATATGCTAGTACGTCACTTCATACAGAGTTAAATGTACTGATACCACACAACTTTATCATACAGAGTTAAATATACTAGTACGTCTCTTCATATAGAGTTAAATGTACTGATACCACACAACTTTATCATACAGAGTTAAATATACTAGTACGTCACTTCATACAGAGTTAAATGTACTGATACCACAAAACTTTATCGTACAGAGTTAAATATGCTAGTACGTCACTTCATACAGAGTTAAATGTACTGATACCACACAACTTTATCCTACAGAGTTAAATATACTAGTACGTCTCTTCATATAGAGTTAAATGTACTGATACCACACAACTTTGTCATACAGAGTTAAATATACTAGTACGTCTCTTCATATAGAGTTAAATGTACTGATACTGCACAACTTTATCATACAGAGTTAAATATACTAGTACGTCTCTTCATATAGAGTTAAATGTACTGATACCGCACAACTTTATCATACAGAGTTAAATATACTAGTACGTCACTTCATACAGAGTTAAATGTACTGATACCGCACAACTTTATCATACAGAGTTAAATATACTAGTACGTCACTTCATACAGAGTTAAATGTACTGATACCGCACAACTTTATCGTACAGAGTTAAATGTACTGATACCACACAACTTTATCATACAGAGTTAAATATACTAGTACGTCTCTTCATATAGAGTTAAATGTACTGATACCACACAACTTTATCATACAGAGTTAAATATACTAGTACGTCTCTTCATATAGAGTTAAATGTACTGATACCGCACAACTTTATCATACAGAGTTAAATATGCTAGTACGTCACTTCATACAGAGTTAAATGTACTGATACCGCACAACTTTATCATACAGAGTTAAATATGCTAGTACGTCACTTCATACAGAGTTAAATGTACTGATACCACACAACTTTATCATACAGAGTTAAATATACTAGTACGTCATTTCATACAGAGTTAAATGTACTGATACCGCACAACTTTATCATACAGAGTTAAATATACTAGTACGTCACTTCATACAGAGTTAAATGTACTGATACCGCACAACTTTATCATACAGAGTTAAATATACTAGTACCTCACATCATTCAGAGTTAAATGTACTGATACCGCACAACTTTATCATACAGAGTTAAATATACTAGTACGTCTCTTCATATAGAGTTAAATGTACTGATACCACACAACTTTATCATACAGAGTTAAATATACTAGTACGTCACTTCATACAGAGTTAAATGTACTGATACCACAAAACTTTATCGTACAGAGTTAAATATGCTAGTACGTCACTTCATACAGAGTTAAATGTACTGATACCACACAACTTTATCCTACAGAGTTAAATATACTAGTACGTCTCTTCATATAGAGTTAAATGTACTGATACCACACAACTTTGTCATACAGAGTTAAATATACTAGTACGTCTCTTCATATAGAGTTAAATGTACTGATACTGCACAACTTTATCATACAGAGTTAAATATACTAGTACGTCTCTTCATATAGAGTTAAATGTACTGATACTGCACAACTTTATCATACAGAGTTAAATATACTAGTACGTCATTTCATACAGAGTTAAATGTACTGATACCGCACAACTTTATCATACAGAGTTAAATATACTAGTACGTCACTTCATACAGAGTTAAATGTACTGATACCGCACAACTTTATCATACAGAGTTAAATATACTAGTACCTCACATCATTCAGAGTTAAATGTACTGATACCGCACAACTTTATCATACAGAGTTAAATATACTAGTACGTCTCTTCATATAGAGTTAAATGTACTGATACCACACAACTTTATCATACAGAGTTAAATATACTAGTACGTCACTTCATACAGAGTTAAATGTACTGATACCACAAAACTTTATCGTACAGAGTTAAATATGCTAGTACGTCACTTCATACAGAGTTAAATGTACTGATACCACACAACTTTATCATACAGAGTTAAATATGCTAGTACGTCACTTCATACAGAGTTAAATGTACTGATACCGCACAACTTTATCATACAGAGTTAAATATACTAGTACGTCATTTCATACAGAGTTAAATGTACTGATACCGCACAACTTTATCATACAGAGTTAAATATACTAGTACGCCTCTTCATATAGAGTTAAATGTACTGATACCACACAACTTTGTCATACAGAGTTAAATATACTAGTACGTCTCTTCATATAGAGTTAAATGTACTGATACTGCACAACTTTATCATACAGAGTTAAATATACTAGTACGTCTCTTCATATAGAGTTAAATGTACTGATACCGCACAACTTTATCATACAGAGTTAAATATACTAGTACGTCACTTCATACAGAGTTAAATGTACTGATACCGCACAACTTTATCATACAGAGTTAAATATACTAGTACGTCACTTCATACAGAGTTAAATGTACTGATACCGCACAACTTTATCGTACAGAGTTAAATGTACTGATACCACACAACTTTATCATACAGAGTTAAATATACTAGTACGTCTCTTCATATAGAGTTAAATGTACTGATACCACACAACTTTATCATACAGAGTTAAATATACTAGTACGTCATTTCATACAGAGTTAAATGTACTGATACCACACAACTTTATCATACAGAGTTAAATATGATAGTAGATCACTTCATACAGAGTTAAATGTACTGATACCGCACAACTTTATCATACAGAGTTAAATATGCTAGTACGTCACTTCATACAGAGTTAAATGTACTGATACCACACAACTTTATCATACAGAGTTAAATATACTAGTACGTCATTTCATACAGAGTTAAATGTACTGATACCGCACAACTTTATCATACAGAGTTAAATATACTACTACGTCATTTCATACAGAGTTAAATGTACTGATACCGCACAACTTTATCATACAGAGTTAAATATACTAGTACGTCACTTCATACAGAGTTAAATGTACTGATACCGCACAACTTTATCATACAGAGTTAAATATACTAGTACATCACTTCATACAGAGTTAAATGTACTGATACCACACAACTTTATCATACAGAGTTAAATATACTAGTACGTCACTTCATACAGAGTTAAATGTACTGATACCACACAACTTTATCATACAGAGTTAAATATACTAGTACGTCACTTCATACAGAGTTAAATGTACTGATACCGCACAACTTTATCATACAGAGTTAAATATACTAGTACGTCACTTCATACAGAGTTAAATGTACTGATACCACACAACTTTATCATACAGAGTTAAATATGATAGTAGATCACATCATTCAGAGTTAAATGTACTGATACCACACAACTTTGTCATACAGAGTTAAATATACTAGTACGTCACTTCATACAGAGTTAAATGTACTGATACCACACAACTTTATCATACAGAGTTAAATATACTAGTACGTCACTTCATACAGAGTTAAATGTACTGATACCACACAACTTTATCATACAGAGTTAAATATACTAGTACGTCACTTCATACAGAGTTAAATGTACTGATACCACACAACTTTATCATACAGAGTTAAATATGCTAGTACGTCACTTCATACAGAGTTAAATGTACTGATACCACACAACTTTATCATACAGAGTTAAATGTACTGATACCGCACAACTTTATCATTACAGAGTTAAATATGCTAGTACGCCACTTCATACAGAGTTAAATGTACTGATACCACACAACTTTATCATACAGAGTTAAATATACTAGTACGCCTCTTCATATAGAGTTAAATGTACTGATACCACACAACTTTATCATACAGAGTTAAATATACTAGTACGTCACTTCATACAGAGTTAAATGTACTGATACCACAAAACTTTATCGCACAGAGTTAAATATGCTAGTACGTCACTTCATACAGAGTTAAATGTACTGATACCACACAACTTTATCCTACAGAGTTAAATATACTAGTACGTCTCTTCATATAGAGTTAAATGTACTGATACCACACAACTTTGTCATACAGAGTTAAATATACTAGTACGTCTCTTCATATAGAGTTAAATGTACTGATACTGCACAACTTTATCATACAGAGTTAAATATACTAGTACGTCTCTTCATATAGAGTTAAATGTACTGATACCGCACAACTTTATCATACAGAGTTAAATATACTAGTACGTCACTTCATACAGAGTTAAATGTACTGATACCGCACAACTTTATCATACAGAGTTAAATATACTAGTACGTCACTTCATACAGAGTTAAATGTACTGATACCGCACAACTTTATCGTACAGAGTTAAATGTACTGATACCACACAACTTTATCATACAGAGTTAAATATACTAGTACGTCTCTTCATATAGAGTTAAATGTACTGATACCACACAACTTTATCATACAGAGTTAAATATACTAGTACGCCTCTTCATATAGAGTTAAATGTACTGATACCGCACAACTTTATCATACAGAGTTAAATATGCTAGTACGTCACTTCATACAGAGTTAAATGTACTGATACCGCACAACTTTATCATACAGAGTTAAATATGCTAGTACGTCACTTCATACAGAGTTAAATGTACTGATACCACACAACTTTATCATACAGAGTTAAATATACTAGTACGTCATTTCATACAGAGTTAAATGTACTGATACCGCACAACTTTATCATACAGAGTTAAATATACTAGTACGCCACTTCATACAGAGTTAAATGTACTGATACCGCACAACTTTATCATACAGAGTTAAATATACTAGTACCTCACATCATTCAGAGTTAAATGTACTGATACCGCACAACTTTATCATACAGAGTTAAATATACTAGTACGCCTCTTCATATAGAGTTAAATGTACTGATACCACACAACTTTATCATACAGAGTTAAATATACTAGTACGTCACTTCATACAGAGTTAAATGTACTGATACCACAAAACTTTATCGTACAGAGTTAAATATGCTAGTACGTCACTTCATACAGAGTTAAATGTACTGATACCACACAACTTTATCCTACAGAGTTAAATATACTAGTACGCCTCTTCATATAGAGTTAAATGTACTGATACCACACAACTTTGTCATACAGAGTTAAATATACTAGTACGTCTCTTCATATAGAGTTAAATGTACTGATACTGCACAACTTTATCATACAGAGTTAAATATACTAGTACGTCTCTTCATATAGAGTTAAATGTACTGATACTGCACAACTTTATCATACAGAGTTAAATATACTAGTACGTCTCTTCATATAGAGTTAAATGTACTGATACCGCACAACTTTATCATACAGAGTTAAATATACTAGTACGTCACTTCATACAGAGTTAAATGTACTGATACCGCACAACTTTATCATACAGAGTTAAATATACTAGTACGTCACTTCATACAGAGTTAAATGTACTGATACCGCACAACTTTATCGTACAGAGTTAAATGTACTGATACCACACAACTTTATCATACAGAGTTAAATATACTAGTACGTCTCTTCATATAGAGTTAAATGTACTGATACCACACAACTTTATCATACAGAGTTAAATATACTAGTACGTCATTTCATACAGAGTTAAATGTACTGATACCACACAACTTTATCATACAGAGTTAAATATGATAGTAGATCACTTCATACAGAGTTAAATGTACTGATACCGCACAACTTTATCATACAGAGTTAAATATGCTAGTACGTCACTTCATACAGAGTTAAATGTACTGATACCACACAACTTTATCATACAGAGTTAAATATACTAGTACGCCATTTCATACAGAGTTAAATGTACTGATACCGCACAACTTTATCATACAGAGTTAAATATACTAGTACGTCATTTCATACAGAGTTAAATGTACTGATACCGCACAACTTTATCATACAGAGTTAAATATACTAGTACGTCATTTCATACAGAGTTAAATGTACTGATACCGCACAACTTTATCATACAGAGTTAAATATACTAGTACGTCATTTCATACAGAGTTAAATGTACTGATACCACACAACTTTATCATACAGAGTTAAATATACTAGTACGCCATTTCATACAGAGTTAAATGTACTGATACCGCACAACTTTATCATACAGAGTTAAATATACTAGTACGTCATTTCATACAGAGTTAAATGTACTGATACCACACAACTTTATCATACAGAGTTAAATATACTAGTACGTCACTTCATACAGAGTTAAATGTACTGATACCACACAACTTTATCATACAGAGTTAAATATACTATTACGTCACTTCATACAGAGTTAAATGTACTGATACCGCACAACTTTATCATACAGAGTTAAATATACTAGTACGTCACTTCATATAGAGTTAAATGTACTGATACCGCACAACTTTATTATACAGAGTTAAATATACTAGTACGTCACTTCATACAGAGTTAAATGTACTGATACCACACAACTTTATCATACAGAGTTAAATATGCTAGTACGTCACTTCATACAGAGTCAAATGTACTGATACCACACAACTTTATCATACAGAGTTAAATATGATAGTACGTCACATCATTCAGAGTTAAATGTACTGATACCACACAACTTTATCATACAGAGTTAAATATACTAGTACGTCAGTTCATACAGAGTCAAATGTACTGATACCACACAACTTTATCATACAGAGTTAAATATGATAGTACGTCACATCATTCAGAGTTAAATGTACTGATACCACACAACTTTATCATACAGAGTTAAATATACTAGTACGTCATTTCATACAGAGTTAAATGTACTGATACCGCACAACTTTATCATACAGAGTTAAATATACTAGTACGTCATTTCATACAGAGTTAAATGTACTGATACCACACAACTTTATCATACAGAGTTAAATATACTAGTACGTCACTTCATACAGAGTTAAATGTACTGATACCGCACAACTTTATCATACAGAGTTAAATATACTAGTACCTCACATCATTCAGAGTTAAATGTACTGATACCACACAACTTTATCATACAGAGTTAAATATACTAGTACATCACTTCATACAGAGTTAAATGTACTGATACCACACAACTTTATCATACAGAGTTAAATATACTAGTACATCACTTCATACAGAGTTAAATGTACTGATACCACACAACTTTATCATACAGAGTTAAATATACTAGTACGTCTCTTCATATAGAGTTAAATGTACTGATACCACACAACTTTATCATACAGAGTTAAATATACTAGTACGCCATTTCATACAGAGTTAAATGTACTGATACCGCACAACTTTATCATACAGAGTTAAATGTACTGATACCACACAACTTTATCATACAGAGTTAAATATACTAGTACGTCATTTCATACAGAGTTAAATGTACTGATACCGCACAACTTTATCATACAGAGTTAAATATACTAGTACGTCATTTCATACAGAGTTAAATGTACTGATACCACACAACTTTATCATACAGAGTTAAATATGATAGTAGATCACTTCATACAGAGTTAAATGTACTGATACCACACAACTTTATCATACAGAGATAAATATACTAGTACGCCACTTCATACAGAGTCAAATGTACTGATACCGCACAACTTTATCATACAGAGTTAAATATACTAGTACGCCACTTCATACAGAGTTAAATGTACTGATACCGCACAACTTTATCATACAGAGTTAAATATACTAGTACGTCACTTCATACATAGTTAAATGTACTGATACCACACAACTTTATCATACAGAGTTAAATGTACTAGTACGTCTCTTCATATAGAGTTAAACATACTAGCACCTCACATCGTTATTATAGAGTTAAATGTACTGGTATCTTACATTGTTATCATATAGGGTTAAAGGTACTGGTGCCTCACGTCTTTATCACATAGAATTACACATTTGTGAGTTCAAATACCTAAACTTGATGTTATCAACTGGAAAGTCTGTTTCTTGATGTTTCACCAAGTATATTAATTTATATACCAATTTATATTAATAATATAAATTCCCTCATGTCAGCCACCTCACAGGGACAATATTTTTAAAGTTTTTTATGTCAGCCATCATGTGGGGACAGTATTTTTAAACTCCCACATGTTGACCACCATAAGGGGACAGTAGTTTTAGTTTTTCATATCAGGCACCACACGGGGACAGTATTTTTAAAGTTTTTCATGTCAGACATCTTGTGAGGACAGTATTTTTAAACTCCCACATGTTAACCACCATAAGGGGACAGTAGATTTAGATTTTCATATCAGCCACCACACGGGGACAGTGTTTTTAAAGTTTTTCATGTCAGCCATCACGTGAGGACAGTATTTTTAGACTCCCACATGTCGGCCACTACATTTGTACATAGTTTAAAATTTTCTGTTCAACACAAAGACATTTAATATCTGTTTATTTAACAAATATTGTATCTAATTTTACCACTGATTTCAGTAAAACATGTTACATGAATAGGAACTGGTTTGGTTTTCATTCATGGTAGAGCATTGTTGTTAACCTGTGTTTTTTATTGAAGCGTGTTTGATGTTAGCTTATATTTTGTTGTGGATTTTAACCCATGTTTTATCACATGAAGGAGTGTTGGTGCTAATGTGTGCTCTCGTACAGTTAACTATGTTTTCTTTACACTAGAACCTCCAAGGATTAACCCTTCCACTCCTAAAGAAGTTGATGTTCTCGAACATTCAAGTGATCAGCTACTGTGTGAAGCTAGTGGACATCCACCTCCAAGTATATCTTGGAAGAAAGATAAAAGACTTGTAACAGGTTCTTAAGAATATTACTTAGAACCACAATAATATTTTACTTTATAAGTGATGGGATTTAACAGAAAAAGTATTTCTCTTAATATAATTTAACTTTGTTTACAGCTATCATGTGGATTTAGTGATATATTTATTAATCTTTGTTTACAGCTATCATGGGGATTTAGTGATATATTTATTAATCTTTGTTTACAGCTGTCATGGGGATTTAATGATATGTTTATTAATATTTGTTTACAGCTATCATGGGGATTTAGTGATATATTTATTAATCTTTGTTTACAGCTATCATGGGGATTTAATGATATGTTTATTAATAATTGTTTACAGCTATCATGGGGATTTAATGATATATTTATTAATCTTTGTTTACAGCTATCATGGGGATTTAATGATATATTTATTAATCTTTGTTTACAGCTATCATGGCAACTTGATGATATATTTATTAATATTTGTTTACACCTGTCATGGGGACTTGATGATATATATATTAATATTTGCTTACAGCTGTCATGGGGACTTGATGATATGTTTATTAATTGTTTACAGCTGTCATGGGGACTTGATATATTTATTAATATTTATTTACAGCTGTCATGGGGACTTGATGATATATATATTAATATTTGCTTACAGCTGTCATGGGGACTTGATGATATATATATTAATATTTGCTCACAGCTGTCATGGGGACGTGATGATATATTTATTAATATTTGTTTACAGCTGTCATGGGGACTTGATATATTTATTAATATTTATTTACAACTGTCAGGGGATTTAGTGATATATTTATTAATCTTTGTTTACAGCTATCATGGACTTGATGATATATATATTAATATTTGCTTACAGCTGTCATGGTGACTTAATGATATATTTATTAATATTTGCTTACAGCTGTCATGGGGACTTGATGATATATATATTAATATTTGCTTACAGCTGTCATGGGGACTTGATGATATATATATTAATATTTGCTTACAGCTGTCATGGGGACTTGATATGTTTATTAATATTTGCTTACAGCTGTCATGGGGACTTGATGATATATATATATTAATATTTGCTTACAGCTGTCATGGGGACTTGATGATATATTTATTAATATTTGCTTACAGCTGTCATGGGGACTTGATGATATGTTTATTAATATTTGCTTACAGCTGTCATGGGGACTTGATGATATGTTTATTAATATTTCCTTACAGCTGTCATGGGGACTTGATGATATATTTATTAGTATTTGCTTACAGCTGTCATGGGGACTTGATATGTTTATTAATATTTGCTTACAGCTGTCATGGGGACTTGATGATATATTTATTAGTATTTGCTTACAGCTGTCATGGGGACTTGATGATATATATATATATTAATATTTGCTTACAGCTGTCATGGGGACTTGATGATATATATATATTAATATTTGCTTACAGCTGTCATGGGGACTTGATGATATATTTATTAATATTTGCTTACAGCTGTCATGGGGACTTGATGATATGTTTATTAATACTTGCTTACAGCTGTCATGGGGACTTGATGATATATTTATTAGTATTTGTTTACAGCTGTCATGGGGACTTGATGATATATTTATTAATATTTGCTTACAGCTGTCAGGGGGATTTAATGATATGTTCATTAAGAGTTCAAGTAAATTTAGTAAATTTAAAATATGTAGAATTTTCTTTCTCAAATAAATAAATTATTGATCCAGGAAATGAGCTGGGCCTGCTTTTGGAAGCTAATGGGTCTCTACGGATTGAACAAGCTCGAACTGAAGATTCAGGACTTTACACATGTGTGGCCTCAAATGTTGCAGGCAATGACAGTGCTCACATTAAAGTGAATGTGCTCGGTAAGACTCCTTTAGAGATCTTGTCACACAAGAATACACCTTCATAACTGTTTAACACGTTCTTTGTCATCCATTAGCAGAGAACAACTATACACATGAGTATTTGTAAATAAAGATTCTGAAACTCAGGAGTATTAGAGGTTGAAACTTAGTGTTATGAAACAATAAACATTGTTAACTGTAATACTGATATGAAACAATAAACATTGTTAACTGTAATACTGATATGAAACAATAAACATTGTTAACTGTAATACTGATATGAAACAATAAACATTGTTAGCTGTAATACTGGTATAAAACAATAAACATTGTTAGCTGTAATACTGGTATAAAACAATAAACATTGTTAGCTGTAATACTGATATAAAACAATAAACATTGTTAGCTGTAATACTGGTATAAAACAATAAACATTGTTAATTGTAATACTGGTATAAAACAATAAACATTGTTAATTGTAATACTGGTATAAAACAATAAACATTGTTAGCTGTATTACTGGTATAAAACAATAAACATTGTTAACTGTAGTACTGATATGAAACAATAAGCATTGTTAACTGTAATACTGATATGAAACAATAAACATTGTTAACTGTAATACTGATATGAAACAATAAACATTGTTAACTGTAATACTGATATGAAACAATAAACATTGTTAACTCTAATACTGATATGAAACAATAAACATTGTTAACTGTAATACTGGTATAAAACAATAAACATTGTTAACTGTAATACTGATGACACATTGTTAGCTGTTGTAATACTCTTCATATGTTGCTAGCTGATGTATTATTGATAATACATTATTAGTTGCTGTAATACTATTCATTCGTTGTTAGCTATTGTACATTGCTAGCTGCATCAATAGTGTTCATACATTGTTAGCTGCTGTAATAGTGTTGATAAACTGCTATCCGCCATAATAGTGTTGATGTTGATACATTGTTAGTTTCTGTAATATTGTTGGTACATTGTTAGGTGCTGTAATATTGTTGATACATTGTTAGGTGCTGTAATATTGTTGGTACATTGTTAGCCGCTGTAATATTGTTGGTACATTGTTAGGCGCCGTAATAGTGTTGATAAATTGCTATCCGCCATAATAGTGTTGATGTTGATACATTGTTAGTTTCTGTAATATTGTTGATACATTGTTAGGTGCTGTAATATTGTTGATACACTGTTAGGTGCTGTAATATTGTTGGTACATTGTTAGCCGCTGTAATAGTGTTGATAAACTGCTATCCGCCATAATAGTGTTGATGTTGATACATTGTTAGTTTCTGTAATATTGTTGATACATTGTTAGGTGCTGTAATATTGTTGGTACATTGTTAGGTGCTGTAATATTGTTGGTACTTTGTTAGTTTCTGTTATATTGTTGGTACATTGTTAGTTTCTGTAATAGTGTTGATACATTGTTAGCTACCGTAATAATGCTGATACATTGTTAGCTTCTGTAACAGTGTTGATACATTGTTCGAAGTTCTTTTCTATAATCATGATTGTATATATAACACAGATATCAACAATCCTCAAAGTTATTGAATGTAATTGAAACAGTAAATTGAGTTTTATTTTAATTTCTTTTTTCTGGTACTTTATTGGAAACTTGTATTAAGGTGAATGAGAAAAATTTGTAAATGAATTTGAAAGCTATATTAGTTTCCTTTGTTAGAAAATCAAATAATATTTAATTTGGGAAATTATCTCTCACTTGATTGAACATTTTCCTGTTTCATGAGGTTAGCTGTTGATATGTTTTCAAACCATTCCTACAAACAGTTTTAATTTAAAGACTTCCTTCATCTATAGGTGTGTTTGGGAACAACAAAAATCTAAAAATGTTTATGGAGAGTATATGGACCTGTGATCCTTTTTAGTTTACCAGATATGAAGTATTAGGACTATATGGACCTGTGATCCTTAGTAGTATGTGTTACTGTGTATGAGTCCTAGATATGAAGTATCAGGACTATATGGACCTGTGATCCTTATTAGTTTGTGTTACTGTGTATGAGTCCTAGATATGAAGTATTAGGACTATATAGACCTGCAGTCCTTATTAGTTTATATTACTGTACATGAGTTCCAGATATGAAGTATCAGGACTATATGGACCTGCAGTCCTTATTAGTTTATATTATTGCACACAAGTCCCAGATATGAAGTATTAGGACTATATGGACCTGTGATCCTTATCAGTTTATATTACTGTAAATGAGTTCCAGATATGAAGTATTAGGATTATATGGACCTGTGATCTTTAGTAGTTTGTGTTACTGTACATGAGTTCCAGATATGAAGTATCAGGAGACCTGCTGTCCTTATTAGTTTATATTATTGCACACAAGTCCCAGATATGAAGTATTAGGACTATATGGACCTGTGATCCTTATTAGTTTGTGTTACTGTGTATGAGTCCTAGATATGAAGTATCAGGACTATATGGACCTGTGATCCTTATAAGTTTGTGTTACTGTACATGAGGTTCAAAGATGAAGTATTAGGACTATATGGACCTGTGATCCTTATTAGTTTGTGTTACTGTGTATGAGTCCTAGATATGAAATATTAGGACTATATGGACCTGTGATCCTTATTAGTTTGTGTTACTGTGTATGAGTCCTAGATATGAAGTATTAGGACTATATGGACCTGTGATCCTTATTAGTTTGTGTTACTCTGTATGAGTCCTAGATATGAAGTATTAGGACTATATGGACCTGTGATCCTTAGTAGTTTGTGTTATTGTGTATGAGTCCTAGATATGAAGTATCAGGACTATATGGACCTGTGATCCTTATTAGTTTGTGTTACTGTGTATGAGTCCTAGATATGAAGTATTAGGACTATATGGACCTGTGATCCTTATTAGTTTGTGTTACCGTACATGAGGTTCAAAGGTGAAGTATCAGGACTGTATGGACGTGTGATCCTTATTAGCTTATACTCATCTTACATTACCTGTGACATGTACAAAATACATTCAGTTTTAAAAGCAAGTTTGAAAGGGTTAGATATGAACATACATTGACTGAATGCTGGCCAGTGATTGGTGTAAGTATTAACATGTAATTTAGATCAGGGCTAAGATACAAGTAAGAAATCAAAGTGTATTCATGAAGTTCTAGTTGTAATGATTTGTATAAATGGTTATGTTTCTTCTTATTACAAATCTCTGCTGCAAGTTGTTTTGCACTTAAGTAAAATTCATTAAATAACTTATAATAAGTTACCTCTTGTTCCGTTGATGGAAAGTTTGTTTGTCTGCACACTTTGTAGTGCCTCCATCACTAGACCAGACCACACTAGAAAGAGACGTGGAGGTCGTAGCTGGAAAAACAGCTCGGTTTGTGTGTCCTGCTAGAGCTATCCCACCCCCTCTCATCTCGTGGTTCAGGGAAGATTTGGGTCTTGTTGATCCAACTACTGACAACCACTTCAGAGTGTTAAATGGTGGACGGGTCCTGGAGGTTCTGGAAACCAAAGAAGATGATGCTAAAACATACACGTGTGTGGCCAGTAATGTGGCAGGAGAAACATACAGTGACTTTAATTTAGATGTTCTAGGTAAGACTAATCTTTCATTTTTATCCAATAAGAAGTATAATTTAACACCTTTATAAGTACTGGTTAGGTGTTTAGTCAGAATGGTAGTCAAGGACCTTTATAAGTTCTGGTTAGGTGTTTAGTCAGAATGGTAGTCAAGGACATTTATAAGTACTGGTTAGGTGTTTAGTCAGAATGGTAGTCAAGGACCTTTATAAGTTCTGGTTAGGTGTTTAGTCAGAATGGTAGTCAAGGACATTTATAAGTACTGGTTAGGTGTTTAGTCAGAATGGTAGTCAAGGACCTTTATAAGTACTGGTTAGGTGTTTAGTCAGAATGGTAGTCAAGGACATTTATAAGTACTGGTTAGGTGTTTAGTCAGAATGGTAGTCAAGGACATTTATAAGTACTGGTTAGGTGTTTAGTCAGAATGGTAGTCAAGGACATTTATAAGTACTGGTTAGGTGTTTAGTCAGAATGGTAGTCAAGGACATTTATAAGTACTGGTTAGGTGTTTAGTCAGAATGGTAGTCAAGGACATTTATAAGTACTGGTTAGGTATTTAGTCAGAATGGTAGTCAAAGACATTTATAAGTACTGGTTAGGTGTTTAGTCAGAATGGTAGTCAAGGACCTTTATAAGTACTGGTTAGGTGTTTAGTCAGAATGGTAGTCAAGGACATTTAGGGATTTCTTTTCTTTCACACCTTCTGAGTAATGATTTGTGACATAGCAAGGCCCTACCATAATCATTACATTGGCAACAACATAAAAAATGCCACACAGCTAATGGTCAATGAGAGCACAGGCTAAAATGGATTTTGAGGAATGAAATCCAAATAATCATATATATGTGTGTGCAAATGTATGTATACATAAATGGTGAGAGAATGTTGTGATGTATATATGCATACTCTCTTGTACAGTCATTCTGTATTCATAACTTGTTGTTATGATTTGGGTGGAAGATGACATTAAATTCCAATTTTGTTATCAGTTTATGAGTTGTGAATTATCTGCCTGCAACTTGCATGGCATTAATTGGCTCGTGTGTCATTTATTTTAATTATTTACAATGCTGTATGTTGACATGTGCTCATGCATTAATTTACAGATGGGAAGATACAGCACTACACTATAAATATTAAACCATGGTACTGAAACAGAGATAACTTAAGATAAACATTTCCATATCTTTAGTTCCACCAAGTATTCCTAATGAGCATCTAAAGAATGACATTCAAGTTGTAGAGCAGGACCTGTTAGTGCTGGAGTGCCAAGTGACTGGAAACCCAACTCCAAAGGTAAACATCACTTGTTTGTCATTTAGTTTGTCTAATTCAACATGTGGGATCTTATGAAGAATGTAATTACAAAACATAGAGTAAAATAACTGAACTTTGTTAAAATTATTATCTACTGAAATAATACCTAAACTCTGTTATAATTATTATATCTACAGAAATAATACCTATACCATGTTAGAATTGTTATATCTACAGAAACAATAGATAAACTCTGTTATAATTATTATATATGTAGAAACAATAACAAAACTGTTAATATTATTATATCTACAGAAACAATAGATAAACTTTGTTAGAATTATTTTGTCTACAGACACAATAAGAAAACTGTTAATATTATTCTGTCTACAGAAACAATAGGTAAACTCTGTTAGAATTATTATTCTATCTACAGAAACAATAACAAAACTGTTAATATTATTATATTTACAGAAACAATAGGTAAACTCTGTTATAATTATTATTATATCTACAGAAACAATAACAAAACTGTTAATATTATTATATTTACAGAAACAACAGGTAAACTCTGTTAGAATTATTATTTTATCTACAGAAACAATAACAAAACTCTGTTAGAATTATTATTATATCTACAGAAACAATAACAAAACTGTTAATATTATTATATTTACAGAAACAATAGGTAAACTCTGTTAGAATTATTATTCTATCTACAGAAACAATGACAAAACTCTGTTAGAATTATTATTCTATCTACAGAAACAATAACAAAACTCTGTTAGAATTATTATTATATCTACAGAAACAATAACAAAACTGTTAATATTATTATATTTACAGAAACAATAGGTAAACTCTGTTAGAATTATTATTCTATCTACAGAAACAATGACAAAACTCTGTTAGAATTATGATTCTATCTACAGAAACAATAACAAAACTCTGTTAGAATTATTATTATATCTGCGGAAACAATAACAAAACTGTTAATATTATTATATTTACAGAAACAATAGGTAAACTCTGTTAGAATTATTATTATATCTGCGGAAACAATAACAAAACTGTTAATATTATTATATTTACAGAAACAATAGGTAAACTCTGTTAGAATTATTATTCTATCTACAGAAACAATGACAAAACTCTGTTAGAATTATTATTCTATCTACAGAAACAATGACAAAACTCTGTTAGAATTATTATTCTATCTACAGAAACAATGACAAAACTCTGTTAGAATTATTATTCTATCTACAGAAACAATGACAAAACTCTGTTTGAATTATTATTCTATCTACAGAAACAATGACAAAACTGTTAGAATTATTATTCTATCTACAGAAACAATGACAAAACTCTGTTAGAATTATTATTCTATCTACAGAAACAATGACAAAACTCTTAGAATTATTATTTTATCTACAGAAACAATGACAAAACTCTGTTAGAATTATTATTTTATCCACAGAAACAATGACAAAACTCTTAGAATTATTATTCTATCTACAGAAACAATGACAAAACTCTGTTAGAATTATTATTTTATCTACAGAAACAATGACAAAACTCTGTTAGAATTATTATTCTATCTACAGAAACAATAACAAAACTCTGTTAGAATTATTATTCTATCTACAGAAACAATGACAAAACTCTGTTCGAATTATTATTCTATCTACAGAAACAATAACAAAACTCTGTTAGAATTATTATTCTATCTACAGAAACAATGACAAAACTCTGTTATAATTATTATTTTATCTGCAGAAACAATGACAAAACTCTGTTATTATTATTATATCTACAAAAACTATGAAATGGTATCTGTTTACTACTGTATTTTGTGGAGAAAAATTTAACTAAAATATCCCAAAATATCTAAGTTCTAACAGGGGTGTATATAGTTTTTGTACATATAATAATCTTAACACACTGATAACATTTCATAGTTACAGTAACACACTGATAACATTTCATAGTTACAGTTACACACTGATAACATTTCATAGTTACAGTAACACACTGATAACATTTCATAGTTACAGTAACACACTGATCACATTTCATAGTTACAGTAACACACTGATCACATTTCATAGTTACAGTAACACTGATAACATTTCATAGTTACAGTAACACACTGATAACATTTCATAGTTACAGTAACACACTGATAACATTTCATAGTTACAGTAACACACTGATGACATTTCATAGTTACAGTAACACACTGATAACATTTCATAGTTACAGTAACACTGATAACATTTCATAGTTACAGTAACACACTGATGACATTTCATAGTTACAGTAACACTGATGACATTTCATAGTTACAGTAACACTGATGACATTTCATAGTTACAGTTACACACTGATAACATTTCATAATTACAGTAACACACTGATAACATTTCATAGTTACAGTAACACACTGATGACATTTCATAGTTACAGTAACACTGATGACATTTCATAGTTACAGTAACACTGATGACATTTCATAGTTACAGTAACACTGATGACATTTCATAGTTACAGTAACACACTGATGACATTTCATAGTTACAGTAACACACTGATGACATTTCATACTTACAGTAACACTGATCACATTTCATACTTACAGTAACACTGATGACATTTCATGGTTACAGTAACACACTGATCACATTTCATAGTTACAGTAACATACTGATGACATTTCATAGTTACAGTAATACACTGTTATCAAGCAAAAGGTTCACATATTTGTTGTTTATTACAAAAAGTTAATCAAATTCCAGATAAAAGTTTAACTCTCTAATTGTTTTGCTTCTCTTGGTATGAAAAATGTTTATCCAGACCTAACTGTTACTATGTAATACAAACAGAAGAACATAATTTTTTATCAAATAATGATTAGAAAATGGAAACACAAGAACAAATAATTATAGATCATTCTTATATTCTGTATTTTTCAATAAAATTTACAAAACCTTTGTTTGAGGGTTACAAGTTTTATAACCTCAATGTAGCAACATACATTACTTTGTAGTTTAAACTGTTTATATATTTTATCCATACAGATAGCTGGGATGAAAGATGGGGAGTTTGTCTCACCTTTGAACACTCCTGGAGTGAATATCTTACTTATATATATTTTATCCATACAGATAGCTTGGATGAAAGATGGGGAGTTTGTCTCACCTTTGAACACTCCTGGAGTGAATATCTTACTTATATATATTCTATCCATACAGATAGCGTGGATGAAAGATGGGGAGTTTGTCTCACCTTTGAACACTCCTGGAGTGAATATCTTACTTATATATATTCTATCCATACAGATAGCTTGGATGAAAGATGGGGAGCTTGTCTCACCTTTGAACACTCCTGGAGTGAATATCTTACTTATATATATTCTATCCATACAGATAGCTTGGATGAAAGATGGGGAGTTTGTCTCACCTTTGAACACTCCTGGAGTGAATATCTTACTTAATGGACGTAAGCTTCAGATCAATCGGACTAGAGTTTTTGATACAGGCTCCTACAAGTGCATTGCATCTAATGTAGCTGGCCGGGGGGAACAGCAGTTTGATGTCAGTGTATTAGGTCAGTACTTGTAAGGTGTTTTACCTAAGGTAACTGGACATGTGGGAAGTTCACTGGAAATATTAGGTTAGTACTTGTAAACTGTTCTACATAATGTATCTGGACATGGGATACAGGAGTTTACTGTGAATGTTAGGTTAGTACTTGTAAACTGTTCTACATAATGTATCTGGACATGGGATACATGAGTTTACTGTGAATGTTAGATTAGTACTTTAAACTGTTCTACATAATGTATCTGGACATGGGATACATGAGTTTACTGTGAATGTTAGGTTAGTACTTGTAAACTGTTCTACATAATGTATCTGGACATGGGATACATGAGTTTACTGTGAATGTTAGGTTAGTACTTGTAAACTGTTCTACATAATGTATCTGGACATGGGATACATGAGTTTACTGTGAATGTTAGATTAGTACTTTAAACTGTTCTACATAATGTATCTGGACATGGGATACATGAGTTTACTGTGAATGTTAGGTTAGTACTTGTAAACTGTTCTACATAATGTATCTGGACATGGGATACAGGAGTTTACTGTGAATGTTAGGTTAGTACTTGTAAACTGTTCTACATAATGTATCTGGACAAGGGATACAGGAGTTTACTGTGAATGTTAGGTTAGTACTTGTAAACTGTTCTACATAATGTATCTAGACATGGGATACAGGAGTTTACTGTGAATGTTAGGTTAGTACTTGTAAACTGTTCTACATAATGTATCTGGACATGGGATACAGGAGTTTATTGTGAATGTTAGGTTAGTACTTGTAAACTGTTCTACATAATGTATCTGGACATGGGATACAGGAGTTTACTGTGAATGTTAGGTTAGTACTTGTAAACTGTTCTACATAATATATCTGGACAAGGGATACAGGAGTTTACTGTGAATGTTAGATTAGTACTTGTAAACTGTTCTACATAATGTATCTGGACAAGGGATACAGGAGTTTACTGTGAATGTTAGATTAGTACTTGTAAACTGTTCTACATAATGTATCTGGACATGGGATACATGAGTTTACTGTGAATGTTAAGTTAGTACTTGTAAACTCTTCTACATAATGTAGCTGGACATGGATACAGGAGTTTACTGTGAATGTTAGATTAGTACTTGTAAACTGTTCTACATAATATATCTGGACAAGGGATACAGGAGTTTACTGTGAATGTTAGATTAGTACTTGTAAACTGTTCTACATAATGTATCTGGACATGGGATACATGAGTTTACTGTGAATGTTAAGTTAGTACTTGTAAACTGTTCTACATAATGTATCTGGACATGGGATACAGGAGTTTACTGTGAATGTTAGGTTAGTACTTGTAAACTCTTCTACATAATGTATCTGGTCATGGGATACAGGAGTTTACTGTGAATGTTAGGTTAGTACTTGTAAACTGTTTTACATAATGTATCTCGACATGGGATACAAGAGTTTACTGTGAATGTTAGATTAGTACTTGTAAACTGTTTTAATAATGTATCTCGACATGGGATACAAGAGTTTACTGTGAATGTTAGATTAGTACTTGTAAATTGTTCTACATAATGTATCTCGACATGGGATACAAGAGTTTACTGTGAATGTTAGATTAGTACTTGTAAACTGTTCTACATAATGTATCTGGACATGGGATACAGGGGTTTACTGTGAATGTTAGATTAGTACTTGTAAACTGTTCTACATAATGTATCTGGACATGGGATACAGGAGTTTACTGTGAATGTTAAGTTAGTACTTGTCAACTGTTCTACATAATGTATCTGGACATGGGATACAGGAGTTTACTGTGAATGTTAGGTTAGTACTTGTAAACTGTTCTACATAATGTATCTGGACATGGGATACAGGAGTTTACTGTGAATGTTAGGTTAGTACTTGTAAACTGTTCTACATAATGTATCTGGACAAGGGATACAGGAGTTTACTGTGAATGTTAGGTTAGTACTTGTAAACTGTTCTACATAATGTATCTGGACATGGGATACATGAGTTTACTGTGAATGTTAGGTTAGTACTTGTAAACTGTTCTACATAATGTATCTGGACATGGGATACAGGAGTTTACTGTGAATGTTAGGTTAGTACTTTAAACTGTTCTACATAATATATCTGGACATGGGATACAGGAGTTTGCTGTGAATGTTAGGTTAGTACTTGTAAACAGTTCTACATAATGTATCTGGACATGGGATACAGGAGTTTGCTGTGAATGTTAGGTTAGTACTTGTAAACAGTTCTACATAATGTATCTGGACATGGGATACATGAGTTTACTGTGAATGTTAGGTTAGTACTTGTAAACTGTTCTACATAATGTATCTGGACATGGGATACAGGAGTTTACTGTGAATGTTAAGTTAGTACTTGTAAACTCTTCTACATAATGTAGCTGGACATGGATACAGGAGTTTACTGTGAATGTTAGGTTAGTACTTTAAACTGTTCTACATAATATATCTGGACATGGGATACAGGAGTTTGCTGTGAATGTTAGGTTAGTACTTGTAAACAGTTCTACATAATGTATCTGGACATGGGATACATGAGTTTACTGTGAATGTTAAGTTAGTACTTGTAAACTGTTCTTCATAATATATCTGGACATGGGATACAGGAGTTTACTGTGAATGTTAAGTTAGTACTTGTAAACTGTTCTACATAATGTATCTGGACATGGGATACATGAGTTTACTGTGAATGTTAGGTTAGTACTTGTAAACTGTTCTACATAATGTATCTGGACATGGGATACATGAGTTTACTGTGAATGTTAGATTAGTACTTTAAACTGTTCTACATAATGTATCTGGACATGGGATACATGAGTTTACTGTGAATGTTAGGTTAGTACTTGTAAACTGTTCTACATAATGTATCTGGACATGGGATACAGGAGTTTACTGTGAATGTTAGGTTAGTACTTGTAAACTGTTCTACATAATGTATCTGGACAAGGGATACAGGAGTTTACTGTGAATGTTAGGTTAGTACTTGTAAACTGTTCTACATAATGTATCTAGACATGGGATACAGGAGTTTACTGTGAATGTTAGGTTAGTACTTGTAAACTGTTCTACATAATGTATCTGGACATGGGATACAGGAGTTTATTGTGAATGTTAGGTTAGTACTTGTAAACTGTTCTACATAATGTATCTGGACATGGGATACAGGAGTTTACTGTGAATGTTAGGTTAGTACTTGTAAACTGTTCTACATAATATATCTGGACAAGGGATACAGGAGTTTACTGTGAATGTTAGATTAGTACTTGTAAACTGTTCTACATAATGTATCTGGACAAGGGATACAGGAGTTTACTGTGAATGTTAGATTAGTACTTGTAAACTGTTCTACATAATGTATCTGGACATGGGATACATGAGTTTACTGTGAATGTTAAGTTAGTACTTGTAAACTCTTCTACATAATGTAGCTGGACATGGATACAGGAGTTTACTGTGAATGTTAGATTAGTACTTGTAAACTGTTCTACATAATATATCTGGACAAGGGATACAGGAGTTTACTGTGAATGTTAGATTAGTACTTGTAAACTGTTCTACATAATGTATCTGGACATGGGATACATGAGTTTACTGTGAATGTTAAGTTAGTACTTGTAAACTGTTCTACATAATGTATCTGGACATGGGATACAGGAGTTTACTGTGAATGTTAGGTTAGTACTTGTAAACTCTTCTACATAATGTATCTGGTCATGGGATACAGGAGTTTACTGTGAATGTTAGGTTAGTACTTGTAAACTGTTTTACATAATGTATCTCGACATGGGATACAAGAGTTTACTGTGAATGTTAGATTAGTACTTGTAAACTGTTTTACGTAATGTATCTCGACATGGGATACAAGAGTTTACTGTGAATGTTAGATTAGTACTTGTAAATTGTTCTACATAATGTATCTCGACATGGGATACAAGAGTTTACTGTGAATGTTAGATTAGTACTTGTAAACTGTTCTACATAATGTATCTGGACATGGGATACAGGAGTTTACTGTGAATGTTAGATTAGTACTTGTAAACTGTTCTACATAATGTATCTGGACATGGGATACAGGAGTTTACTGTGAATGTTAAGTTAGTACTTGTCAACTGTTCTACATAATGTATCTGGACATGGGATACAGGAGTTTACTGTGAATGTTAGGTTAGTACTTGTAAACTGTTCTACATAATGTATCTGGACATGGGATACAGGAGTTTACTGTGAATGTTAGGTTAGTACTTGTAAACTGTTCTACATAATGTATCTGGACAAGGGATACAGGAGTTTACTGTGAATGTTAGGTTAGTACTTGTAAACTGTTCTACATAATGTATCTGGACATGGGATACATGAGTTTACTGTGAATGTTAGGTTAGTACTTTAAACTGTTCTACATAATATATCTGGACATGGGATACAGGAGTTTGCTGTGAATGTTAGGTTAGTACTTGTAAACAGTTCTACATAATGTATCTGGACATGGGATACAGGAGTTTGCTGTGAATGTTAGGTTAGTACTTGTAAACAGTTCTACATAATGTATCTGGACATGGGATACATGAGTTTACTGTGAATGTTAGGTTAGTACTTGTAAACTGTTCTACATAATGTATCTGGACATGGGATACAGGAGTTTACTGTGAATGTTAAGTTAGTACTTGTAAACTCTTCTACATAATGTAGCTGGACATGGATACAGGAGTTTACTGTGAATGTTAGGTTAGTACTTTTAAACTGTTCTACATAATATATCTGGACATGGGATACAGGAGTTTGCTGTGAATGTTAGGTTAGTACTTGTAAACAGTTCTACATAATGTATCTGGACATGGGATACATGAGTTTACTGGGAATGTTAAGTTAGTACTTGTAAACTGTTCTTCATAATATATCTGGACATGGGATACAGGAGTTTACTGTGAATGTTAAGTTAGTACTTGTAAACTGTTCTACATAATGTATCTGGACATGGGATACATGAGTTTACTGTGAATGTTAG
The DNA here is from genome assembly GCF_004210375.1 of Tachypleus tridentatus. Lineage (NCBI taxonomy): Eukaryota > Metazoa > Arthropoda > Merostomata > Xiphosura > Limulidae > Tachypleus > Tachypleus tridentatus. The sequence goes on from NC_134834.1 coordinate 2,602,370, forward strand.
GTTAGTACTTGTAAACTGTTCTACATAATGTATCTGGACATGGGATACATGAGTTTACTGTGAATGTTAGATTAGTACTTTAAACTGTTCTACATAATGTATCTGGACATGGGATACATGAGTTTACTGTGAATGTTAGGTTAGTACTTGTAAACTGTTCTACATAATGTATCTGGACATGGGATACAGGAGTTTACTGTGAATGTTAGGTTAGTACTTGTAAACTGTTCTACATAATGTATCTGGACAAGGGATACAGGAGTTTACTGTGAATGTTAGGTTAGTACTTGTAAACTGTTCTACATAATGTATCTAGACATGGGATACAGGAGTTTACTGTGAATGTTAGGTTAGTACTTGTAAACTGTTCTACATAATGTATCTGGACATGGGATACAGGAGTTTACTGTGAATGTTAGGTTAGTACTTGTAAACTGTTCTACATAATGTATCTGGACATGGGATACAGGAGTTTACTGTGAATGTTAGGTTAGTACTTGTAAACTGTTCTACATAATATATCTGGACAAGGGATACAGGAGTTTACTGTGAATGTTAGATTAGTACTTGTAAACTGTTCTACATAATGTATCTGGACAAGGGATACAGGAGTTTACTGTGAATGTTAGATTAGTACTTGTAAACTGTTCTACATAATGTATCTGGACATGGGATACATGAGTTTACTGTGAATGTTAAGTTAGTACTTGTAAACTCTTCTACATAATGTAGCTGGACATGGATACAGGAGTTTACTGTGAATGTTAGATTAGTACTTGTAAACTGTTCTACATAATATATCTGGACAAGGGATACAGGAGTTTACTGTGAATGTTAGATTAGTACTTGTAAACTGTTCTACATAATGTATCTGGACATGGGATACATGAGTTTACTGTGAATGTTAAGTTAGTACTTGTAAACTGTTCTACATAATGTATCTGGACATGGGATACAGGAGTTTACTGTGAATGTTAGGTTAGTACTTGTAAACTCTTCTACATAATGTATCTGGTCATGGGATACAGGAGTTTACTGTGAATGTTAGGTTAGTACTTGTAAACTGTTTTACATAATGTATCTGGTCATGGGATACAGGAGTTTACTGTGAATGTTAGGTTAGTACTTGTAAACTGTTTTACATAATGTATCTCGACATGGGATACAAGAGTTTACTGTGAATGTTAGATTAGTACTTGTAAACTGTTTTACGTAATGTATCTCGACATGGGATACAAGAGTTTACTGTGAATGTTAGATTAGTACTTGTAAATTGTTCTACATAATGTATCTGGACATGGGATACAGGAGTTTACTGTGAATGTTAGATTAGTACTTGTAAACTGTTCTACATAATGTATCTGGACATGGGATACAGGAGTTTACTGTGAATGTTAAGTTAGTACTTGTCAACTGTTCTACATAATGTATCTGGACATGGGATACAGGAGTTTACTGTGAATGTTAGGTTAGTACTTGTAAACTGTTCTACATAATGTATCTGGACATGGGATACAGGAGTTTACTGTGAATGTTAGGTTAGTACTTGTAAACTGTTCTACATAATGTATCTGGACAAGGGATACAGGAGTTTACTGTGAATGTTAGGTTAGTACTTGTAAACTGTTCTACATAATGTATCTGGACATGGGATACATGAGTTTACTGTGAATGTTAGGTTAGTACTTTAAACTGTTCTACATAATATATCTGGACATGGGATACAGGAGTTTGCTGTGAATGTTAGGTTAGTACTTGTAAACAGTTCTACATAATGTATCTGGACATGGGATACAGGAGTTTGCTGTGAATGTTAGGTTAGTACTTGTAAACAGTTCTACATAATGTATCTGGACATGGGATACATGAGTTTACTGTGAATGTTAGGTTAGTACTTGTAAACTGTTCTACATAATGTATCTGGACATGGGATACAGGAGTTTACTGTGAATGTTAAGTTAGTACTTGTAAACTCTTCTACATAATGTAGCTGGACATGGATACAGGAGTTTACTGTGAATGTTAGGTTAGTACTTTAAACTGTTCTACATAATATATCTGGACATGGGATACAGGAGTTTGCTGTGAATGTTAGGTTAGTACTTGTAAACAGTTCTACATAATGTATCTGGACATGGGATACATGAGTTTACTGTGAATGTTAAGTTAGTACTTGTAAACTGTTCTTCATAATATATCTGGACATGGGATACAGGAGTTTACTGTGAATGTTAAGTTAGTACTTGTAAACTGTTTTACATAATGTATCTCGACATGGGATACAAGAGTTTACTGTGAATGTTAGATTAGTACTTGTAAACTGTTTTACATAATGTATCTCGACATGGGATACAAGAGTTTACTGTGAATGTTAGATTAGTACTTGTAAACTGTTCTACATAATGTATCTGGACATGGGATACAGGAGTTTACTGTGAATGTTAAGTTAGTACTTGTCAACTGTTCTACATAATGTATCTGGACATGGGACACAGGAGTTTACTGTGAATGTTAGGTTAGTACTTGTAAACTGTTCTACATAATGTATCTCGACATGGGATACAGGAGTTTACTGTGAATGTTAGGTTAGTACTTTAAACTGTTCTATGGGGAATTAACAACTATATGGATTGTTGATACATTATGTAATTTACTTTGTTCTTCAAGCATTAGGAAGTTGTTTGTTTATTGTTACAGTAATGTTTTATTTATTGGTAAAGTGTTAATAACTATTTTCAGTTTTCTGTTCAAGTAAAACATTTTTTCTATACTTCATTTTGTTCACTCAAGCTGGTTAAACATGTCGGTGGTGAAGACAACTTACTAACTAATTTTGTATTATAGTAACTTTCTGTTAGACTTAGAGTATTGAAGTAATTAATACTAAATATTCAGTATAACAAACTAATAAGTGAAAGAAAATATTCTTGTACTAGGACCTGAAGCAAGATCTTCTTACTAAGAAAACCAGTGCTGCACTGCTGACCTACTCAAGAGTAGCAACCATCCCTCTTGATGTTCTGAATAGTAAATTTTACTTGTCTTCTTAGGAAGAGATCCTGGTTCAGGAGTCTCTTTTCACTTAAGTATTTAATATTAATTATTAGGATAAGATAATCTTATTGTTTCATGGTTTCCTTAAAGAATAATAAAATTTGGTAGTTTTTGTATGTTTCTAGTTCCTCCGAGTCTCGATGGTCCAGAAACGGATTACAAAGAAGTGGTTATTTCTCAGCGTACAGTTTTAGAATGTCTTGTAACTGGTCTTCCAACCCCCAAGATTACTTGGAAGAAAGATGGCACAATATTTGAACCTCCTCTCTACGTGAACCCACAGAGTCGCAGAGGTGATATTGTATCAGATGTTCAACTTATGGACAGTGGTCAGCGCATCCTTATCAATCATGCCAAGAATGATGATGCTGGGCAGTATACTTGTGAAGCCAGGAACATTGCTGGAGAAGTCTCCAAAGAAATTAATCTGGATGTTTTGGGTATGATAAACTACAATTGTTATTTACATTAAAACATTATATACATAATGTGAGTATAAATAACGTTTATTTAAAAATCTATCAAAAATAAGCTAACTCAAAAGAAAATCATGTTTCATTTGATAAATTGTTCAAAGTAATGTGTTACAAGTAGAAGTTAGTAAACTAATATTAGTGGTCATTATTAAATTGTTTCAGTAAGGTTTTAAAATTATTTTGGTTCAGTCACTAAATAGCCACAATGAACCATTTTGTTCCCTTACTAAGTGACCACACTTAATTGTCTTGGTTAAGGGCTAATGAGTGGCCACATTGATTCATCTTTTTACAGCCTTGTGGAAATAGTTTCTCTTCTTAGTAGTAGATTTAAAAATGTGTTACAGTGCTATTATTAATTTATGTAACTACTCAGTCTTTATTTGAATAGTTGTTTAACTATTTCAAGATATTACAACAGTTGTTTATGTCTTCCAAGTTCCCCCTAGGATTCAGGCCCAGGAGAAAGTTGAAAATGCCAAAGTTAAGGAAGGTGACAGCATTGTGCTCGAATGTGAAGCAAGTGGTCACCCAAGTCCTGTTATAACCTGGATGAAGAATGGTCAGCTTTTATCATCATTTTCCTCTCCAGACACAATCATTCTGCCAAATGGTCACCTTCTAGTTGACAAAGCTGCCATAAGAGATGGGGGTCGATACACTTGTTTGGCTGCTAACAACGCTGGTTCTGCAGAGAAAGATGTAAACCTCAAAGTTTTGGGTTGGTTGCTTCAGTTGTTGACTGTTTTGTTGTTATGATTTGGGTTGATAAAATGTTGTTTTTGTGGCAGAAATACACTGGGTGATTGCCATTATAACTGACAAAACTCTTTTATACATTTAGAAACAAACATTAATGTATGTGTTTTTTTATTCTCACTGACAAAAATATAAAAAGTCAGTAACTCTGACACCAACTTTTTTTTTAAATATATTTCAAGCATGTTTTACACCAAAGTTTTGGAATTATTTATATACTAACATTTATAATATTCTGTTTTCATGTTTTGGTTTGAGAACCCTTATAATGTTTTATGTTGTTCATTTATAAGTCTTCTTATTTTGTGATATAGTTTATAATCCAAGGATCCTTTTATGCCTCATCATATAAATGTTTTTTGTTTTTTTTAATTGGAGTGAGATAAATATAGTTCTAAAAGTCATAAGGTAAATATTCTCAATTTATAGAATCTAATTTTTAAGCTTTAATTTAACACTTTGTGAAGGGAAGCAGTTGACAACATTCTTTTAGAGATTAATCACATCTACATCATCAGTATATGTGCATGTTTGGTCCTGGTCTGATTAAAATCAGGTGTGTGTAACAGTATTTATAGGCTTAACTCAATCTGTTGGCTGTAATAAGTTTCAAACTATATTTAAGGGCTTCATTAATCGAATTGGCTTCAATGAACTTGAAACTTCACATGATGTACAGAAGGTTATGTTATTCTAAAACAGTGTTGCATCCTCACCTTGTTACAGTTCCTGTTCTCATACTTGGTCATGCTCTGTCTGATGACTGTACACTGTGAAGGCAGCCCTCCAGCATAATTTGCATTACAAAAGGTTTTGCTGTAAGAATTTCATATCCAAAGGCCAACATACCTTCCATACTTCTGTCAGTAACAAACATAGTGATTGATGACAAAAGTTTACCAGCATTAATTTCAACAGTTATTTTATACAGAACTACATGCATCTGGCAGTTTGATCAGTATGTTTTCACGTGAAACATTAGTAATACACATCTAATTTTCAGCTATAGAACAGTTGAATGGGAGGTATAAGTGAAAGTGGTGAATTTATACCCTTGTTGGCCTCATTTGTAGACAAGATACTGTTGTCTAGTCATGTTAATGGCTTTTTCTTAATGGATTCTCACCTGTTACAAGATTCTGTACTTTGTTGGCAAAAGATATGGTTAAAAATTATCTGTGTTGGTTGTCTTGGTGCCCAAATTTGATGTGATTAAATATTATCTGTGTTGGTTGTCTTGGTGCCCAAATTTGATGTGATTAAATATTATCTGTGTTGGTTGTCTTGGTGCCCAAATTTGATGTGATTAAATATTATCTGTGTTGGTTGTCTTGGTGCCCAAATTTGATGTGATTAAATATTATCTGTGTTGGTTGTCTTGGTGCCCAAATTTGATGTGATTAAATATTATCTGTGTTGGTTGTCTTGGTGCCCAAATTTGATGTGATTAAATATTATCTGTGTTGGTTGTCTTGGTGCCCAAATTTGATGTGATTAAATATTATCTGTGTTGGTTGTCTTGGTGCCCAAATTTGATGTGATCAAATATTATCTGTGTTGGTTGTCTTGGTGCCCAAATTTGATGTGATCAAATATTATCTGTGTTGGTTGTCTTTGATACATATTACACGTCATGTAGGCTCTAATCCTTCAGCACAACTTTATTATTTGAGTCCATGAATATTTTGCATTTGGAAGGACTAGTATTTACTTTTACTAAATGAAGTGAATATCAAATAATGTGAAATTTTTATTCTGGTATGTGACATTCCATTATTGGCTGTGGTTATTACTTGTTGATTTGCTTAAAATCTTTTCATAATGCACATAATAAATATTTCATTAACTAAATCTGTTGGCTTGAGTAAGGATAAACCTTCATTTAAAAAATCTATTAACTAAATCTGTTGGCTTGAGTAAGGATAAACCTTCATTTAAAGAAAGTATTAACTAAATTTGTTGGCTTGAATAAGGATAAACCTTGATTTAAAAAATCTATTAACTAAATCTGTTGGCTTGAGTACGGATAAACCTTCATTTAAAAAATCTATTAACTAAATCTGTTGGCTTGAGTAGGGATAAACCATCATTTAAAAAATCTATTAACTAAATCTGTTGGCTTGAGTAAGGATAAACCTTCATTTAAAAATTTATTAACTAAATCTGTTGGCTTGAGTAAGGATAAACCTTCATTTAAAAATCTATTAACTAAATCTGTTGGCTTGAGTAAGGATAAACCTTCATTTCAAGAAAGTATTAACTAAATTTGTTGGCTTGAGTAAGGATAAACCTTCATATAAAGAAAGTATTAACTAAATTTGTTGGCTTGAGTAAGGATAAACCTTCATATAAAGAAAGTATTAACTAAATTTGTTGGCTTGAGTAAGGATAAACCTTGATTTAAAAAATCTATTAACTAAATCTGTTGGCTTGAGTAAGGATAAACCTTCATTTAAAAATCTATTAATTAAATCTGTTGGCCTAAATAAGTTTAAACCTTCATTTAAATAGTGTATTAACTAAATTTGTTGGCTTGAGTAAGGATAAACCTTCATTTAAAGAAAGTATTAACTAAATTTGTTGGCTTGAGTAAGGATAAACCTTCATTTAAATAGTGTATTAGTTAAATCTGTTGGCTCGAGTAAGGATAAATCTTCATATAAATAGTGTATTAACTAAATTTATTGGTCTGAATAAATTTAAACCTTCATTTAAATAGTGTATTAATTAAATTTGTTGTCCTCAATAAAGATAAACCTTCATTTAAATAATGTATTAATTAAATCTGTTGGCCTAAACAAGTTTAAACCTTCATTTAAAGAACATAGTAACTAAATTTTTTGGCTTGAGTATGATAAACTTTAAAGAATGTATTAAATAAATCTATTAGCTTGAGTATGTTTAAACTTTAAAGAACACATCAACTGAATCTGTTAGTTTGAGTGTGTTTATACTTAAAAGAACACATCAACTGAATCTGTTAGTTTGAGTGTGTTTAAACTTTAAAGAACACATCAACTAAATCTGTTAGTTTGAGTGTGTTTATACTTTAAAGAACACATCGACTAAATCTGTTAGTTTGAGTGTGTTTATACTTTAAAGAACACATCGACTAAATCTGTTAGTTTGAGTGTGTTTATACTTGAAAGAACACATCGACCAAGTCTGTTAGTTTGAGTGTGTTTAAACTTAAAAGAACACATCAACTGAATCTGTTAGTTTGAGTGTGTTTAAACTTTAAAGAACACATCAACTAAATCTGTTAGTTTGAGTGTGTTTATACTTTAAAGAACACATCGACTAAATCTGTTAGTTTGAGTGTGTTTATACTTTAAAGAACACATCGACCAAGTCTGTTAGTTTGAGTGTGTTTATACTTTAAAGAACACATCGACTAAATCTGTTAGTTTGAGTGTGTTTATACTTTAAAGAACACATCAGCTAAATCTATTAGTTTGAGTATGTTTATACTTTAAAGAACACATCAGCTAAATCTATTAGTTTGAGTATGTTTATACTTTAAAGAACACATCGACAAACTCTGTTAGTTTAAGTGTGTTTAAACTTTAAAGAACATATCAACTGAATCTGTTAGTTTGAGTGTGTTTATACTTTAAAGAACACATCACTAAATCTGTTAGTTTGAGTGTGTTTATACTTTAAAGAACACATCACTAAATCTGTTAGTTTGAGTGTGTTTATACTTTAAAGAACACATCGACAAACTCTGTTAGTTTAAGTGTGTTTAAACTTTAAAGAACATATCAACTGAATCTGATAGTTTGAGTGTGTTTATACTTTAAAGAACACATCAACTAAATATGTTAGTTTGAGTATGTTTAAACTTTAAAGAACAACTGAATCTGTTAGTTTGAGTGTGTTTAAACTTTAAAGAACACATCAACTAAATCTGTTAGTTTGAGTGTGTTTATACTTTAAAGAACACATCGACTAAATCTGTTAGTTTGAGTGTGTTTATACTTTAAAGAACACATCGACTAAATCTGTTAGTTTGAGTGTGTTTATACTTTAAAGAACACATCGACTAAATCTGTTAGTTTGAGTGTGTTTATACTTTAAAGAACACATCGACCAAGTCTGTTAGTTTGAGTGTGTTTATACTTTAAAGAACACATCGACTAAATCTGTTAGTTTGAGTGTGTTTATACTTTAAAGAACACATCAGCTAAATCTATTAGTTTGAGTATGTTTATACTTTAAAGAACACATCAGCTAAATCTATTAGTTTGAGTGTGTTTATACTTTAAAGAACACATCGACTAAATCTGTTAGTTTGAGTATGTTTATACTTTAAAGAACACATCAACAAACTCTGTTAGTTTAAGTGTGTTTAAACTTTAAAGAACATATCAACTGAATCTGTTAGTTTGAGTGTGTTTATACTTTAAAGAACACATCAACTAAATATGTTAGTTTGAGTGTGTTTAACCTTTAAAGAACACATCGACTAAATCTGTTAGTTTGAGTGTGTTTATACTTTAAAGAACACATCACTAAATCTGTTAGTTTGAGTGTGTTTATACTTTAAAGAACACATCACTAAATCTGTTAGTTTGAGTGTGTTTATACTTTAAAGAACACATCACTAAATCTGTTAGTTTGAGTGTGTTTATACTTTAAAGAACACATCGACTAAATCTGTTAGTTAGAGTGTGTTTAAACTTTAAAGAACACATCGACTAAATCTGTTAGTTTGAGTATGTTTATACTTTAAAGAACACATCGACTAAATCTGTTAGTTTGAGTGTGTTTGTATTTTAAAGAACACATCAACTAAATCTGTTAGTTTGAGTGTGTTTGTATTTTAAAGAACACATCAACTAAATCTGTTAGTTTGAGTGTGTTTAAATGTATTAATTGAACATCTTTTTTCAGTTCCTCCTAAACTGGAGGAGACATCACAGACAGAAGACAGTCCAGACATCCTTCACAAGGAGAAAGTTTTGGAGAATCTCCCTGTCAGTCTTGTGTGTCCTGTCTCTGGAACTCCACCACCACATATTATCTGGCTAAAAGATGGAGAGGTTGTGTCTCCAGAGACTCATCCTGGCTTGTCCTTCTTTGACAGCAGAAGAAAGCTGTGGATTGAACACACTCAGGAAGGGGATGCTGGAGAGTATATGTGTGTAGCCAGGAATGAAGTTGGTGAGATTAGGAAGAAGTTTGATCTGGATGTTCTAGGTACGAATAATCCCAGTTATTATGTATGCATAAATGGCTTGTTTGGGTTGAGAAAATATTTTACATCCTAAACCTGACGATGACCAAAGAAGGTCGAAACGTTGTTCGCTCTTCTATGTAAAATATTTTCTCAACCTGAACGAGCCGTTTTTGCAAATATATTTCTCTACAAGTGGGTTTTCTCGACATCACTCATCACTAATCCCAGTTATTAATATGAAAAAGTTTGATATGGATGTTCTAGGTAAGAATAATCTCAGTTTTTAATATGAAGAAGTTTTATCTGGATGTTCAAGGTAAGAATAATCCCAGTTTCTAATATGAAGAGTTTGATGTGGATGTTTCTAGGTAAGAATAATCCCAGTTTTTAATATGAAGAAGTTTGATCTGGATGTTCAAGGTAAGAATAATACCAGTTTTTAATATGAAGAGTTTGATGTGAATGTACTTGGTAAGAATAATACCAGTTTTTAATATGAAGAGTTTGATGTGGATGTACTTGGTAAGAATAATACCAGTTTTTAATATAAAGAGTTTGATGTGGATGTACTTGGTAAGAATGATCCCAGTTTTTAATATGAAGAGTTTGATGTGGATGTACTTGGTAAGAATGATCCCAGTTTTTAATATGAAGAGTTTGATGTGGATGTACTTGGTAAGAATAATACCAGTTTTTAATATGAAGAGTTTGATGTGGATGTACTTGGTAAGAATAATACCAGTTTTTAATATGAAGAGTTTGATGTGGATGTACTTGGTAAGAATAATACCAGTTTTTAATATGAAGAGTTTGATGTGGATGTACTTGGTAAGAATAATACCAGTTTTTAATATGAAGAGTTTGATGTGGATGTACTTGGTAAGAATGATCCCAGTTTTTAATATGAAGAGTTTGATGTGGATGTACTTGGTAAGAATGATCCCAGTTTTTAATATGAAGAGTTTGATGTGGGTGTACTTGGTAAGAATGATCCCAGTTTTTAATGTGAAAGTTTGATGTGGATGTACTTGGTAAGAATGATCCCAGTTTTTAATATGAAGAGTTTGATGTGGATGTACTTGGTAAGAATGATCCCAGTTTTTAATATGAAAGTTTGATGTGGATGTACTTGGTAAGAATGATCCCAGTTTTTAATATGAAGAGTTTGATGTGGATGTACTTGGTAAGAATGATCCCAGTTCTTAATATGAAGAGTTTGATGTGGATGTACTTGGTAAGAATGATCCCAGTTTTTAATATGAAGAGTTTGATGTGGATGTACTTGGTAAGAATAATACCAGTTTTTAATATCAAGAGTTTGATGTGGATGTACTTGGTAAAAATAATACCAGTTTTTAATATGAAGAGTTTGATGTGGATGTACTTGGTAAGAATAATACCAGTTTTTAATATGAAGAGTTTGATGTGGATGTACTTGGTAAGAATAATACCAGTTTTTAATATGAAGAGTTTGATGTGGATGTACTTGGTAAGAATGATCCCAGTTTTTAATATGAAGAGTTTGATCTGGATGTTCAAGGTAAGAATAATACCAGTTTTTAATATGAAGAGTTTGATGTGGATGTACTTGGTAAGAATAATACCAGTTTTTAATATGAAGAGTTTGATGTGGATGTACTTGGTAAGAATAATTCCAGTTTTTAATATGAAGAGTTTGATGTGGATGTACTTGGTAAGAATGATCCCAGTTCTTAATATGAAGAGTTTGATGTGGATGTACTTGGTAAGAATAATTTCAGTTTTTAATATGAAGAGTTTGATGTGGATGTACTTGGTAAGAATGATCCCAGTTCTTAATATGAAGAGTTTGACGTGGATGTTTCTAGGTATGAATAATCCCAGTTTTTAATATGAAGAGTTTGATGTGGATGTACTTGGTAAGAATGATCCCAGTTTTTAATATGAAGAGTTTGATGTGGATGTACTTGGTAAGAATGATCCCACATAAAAATTACTGAAAATTTCTGAATTTTGTCAATGTCCTCTAATTCAGCTGGAAAACCAATCAGTCTTAACAGTGATACGAAGTGCTGTAGAAAAACATTTAGACAAACTTAAAAAGAGATTTTATTGTTAAATTTAGTTTTTGTTTTTTTGTTACTGTCCAACATTTAGAAAGCATTTATCAGTACTGGCCTGCCATCATAAATTTATTCTTCTGAGTAAGTTTTTTTGCAAGGATTATGATATAAAGTTTGAGATAAATCTGTAGAAATGTCAGTAATGTGTTCCTACACTGGATTTTCTCTTGTGATAAATAGTGATATTTAAAAGAAACTTCATTGTGTAAGGAAAATAATTCATTTAATGGTGAAATATTTTACGTTTTTAAAAATACAAATGTACTGAACTAATAGAAGAAAATTTATTACTTTTAGTAACCTGGAACAATGGTTGTTATTACTTCTAATTGACCGGAAGACAGGTCGGAATTACTTTTAATAGGCTGGAACAATGGTTGTTATTACTTCTAATTGACAGTAAGACAGGTCGGAATTACTTTTAATAGGCTGGAACAATGGTTGTTATTACTTCTAATTGACCGGAAGACAGGTCGGAATTACTTTTAATAGGCTGGAACAATGGTTGTTATTACTTCTAATTGACAGTAAGACAGGTCGGAATTACTTTTAATAGACTGGAACAGTGGTTGTTATTACTTCTAATTGACAGGCAGACAGGTTGGAATTACTTCTAATATACTGGAACAATGGTTGTTATTACTTCTAATTGACAGGAAGACAGGTCAGAATTACTTCCGATAGGCTGGAACAATGGTTGTTATTACTTCTAATTGATAGGAAGACAGGTCAGAATTACTTCTAATAGGCTGGAACAGTGGTTGTTATTACTTCAAATAGGTTGGAACAGTGGTTGTTATTACTTCTAATTGACAGGAAGACAGGTTGGAATTACTTCTAATAGGTTGGAACAGTGGTTGTTATTACTTCTAATTGACAGGAAGACAGGTCAGAATTACTTCTAATAGGCTGGAACAGTGGGTGTTATCACTTCTAATTGACAGGAAGACAGGTCAGAATTACTTCTAATAGGTTGGAACAGTGGTTGTTATTACTTCTAATTGACAGGAAGACAGGTTGGAATTACTTCTAATAGGTTGGAACAGTGGTTGTTATTACTTCTAATTGACAGGAAGACAGGTCAGAATTACTTCTAATAGGCTGGAACAGTGGGTGTTATCACTTCTAATTGACAGGAAGACAGGTCAGAATTACTTCTAATAGGCTGGAACAGTGGTTGTTATTACTTCTAATTGACAGGAAGACAGGTTGGAATTACTTCTAATAGGTTGGAACAGTGGTTGTTATTACTTCTAATTGACAGGAAGACAGGTCAGAATTACTTCTAATAGGCTGGAACAATGGTTGTTATCACTTCTAATTGACAGGAAGACAGGTTGGAATTTCTTCTAATAGGCTGGAACAGTGGGTGTTATTACTTCTAATAGACTTGAACAGTGGTTGTTATTACTTCTAATAGGCTGGAACAATGGTTGTTATTACTTCTAATTGATAGGAAGACAGGTCAGAATTACTTCTAATAGGCTGGAACAGTGGTTGTTATTACTTCAAATAGGTTGGAACAGTGGTTGTTATTACTTCTAATTGACAGGAAGACAGGTTGGAATTACTTCTAATAGGTTGGAACAGTGGTTGTTATTACTTCTAATTGACAGGAAGACAGGTCAGAATTACTTCTAATAGGCTGGAACAGTGGGTGTTATCACTTCTAATTGACAGGAAGACAGGTCAGAATTACTTCTAATAGGTTGGAACAGTGGTTGTTATTACTTCTAATTGACAGGAAGACAGGTTGGAATTACTTCTAATAGGTTGGAACAGTGGTTGTTATTACTTCTAATTGACAGGAAGACAGGTCAGAATTACTTCTAATAGGCTGGAACAATGGTTGTTATCACTTCTAATTGACAGGAAGACAGGTTGGAATTTCTTCTAATAGGCTGGAACAGTGGGTGTTATTACTTCTAATAGACTTGAACAGTGGTTGTTATTACTTCTAATAGACTTGAACAATGGTTGTTATTACTTCTAATTGACAGGAATACAAGTCAGAATTACTTCTAATAGGCTGGAACAGTGGGTGTTATTACTTCTAATTGACAGAAAGACAGGTCAGAATTACTTCTAATAGGCTGGAACAATGGTTGTTATTACTTCTAATTGACAGGAAGACAGGTAGGAATTGCTCATAATAGACAAGAACAAAGATTGTTGTTACATCTTATGCACTGATGAATAAATATTTATTATTTCTAGCAAATTGGATGAAAGTTTGCTAGAATTGTAAGAATGTTTTTGCACTTTATATGAAATATAATATTACTTTATAATTTCACTAGGACATTTTTAAACTCAAACAGTAAACCTTTAACTCAAGATATTTCTACAGTGGTGAGGTTTAGTTAAATTAGATTACTCGGACATTTTAATTTGAAAATAAAAAGAAATGTATTTGCTTCAAACTTTCCCTTCAGAACTTTTGGCAGGTAATTGTGCCCTTAGTGTTTTGTTATTATTTCTCCAAGGCTCTAGTGAAAGACTTAGAATGTTACGACAAGTTCAAGCTATTTGGGGATGAAAACTTATTACTTAAATCATATTAATTTAATAAATAATAGATTGACTTCATAGATAATGACTATATACAAAATAAAACAACAAGAATAGGTAACTCATACATGGTGTATCTCAAGTTCTGTCTATCTTTACTTTATAGCAGAATTTATAGTGATTGAGAAGGGGCATATCTGTATTTCTTTAATAGTCACAGACAGTTGAAACTTGACTGTATTTGACATTTTTTCAATGACAGGACACTGTATTACTCATCCATATAGAATTAAATCTAAGTTGTGTAGGAGTACTGACAAACCTATTGGTTATTTTCCTGTAGTTCCCCCTACCATAGAGGATCCTAGTGTTACAATAAACCTCAGAGCAAAAGAAAATGATTCTTTAGTGCTGGAGTGTTCTGTTGAAGGAAATCCAAAACCGGATGTGATGTGGCTAAAAGACAATCAGCTGATTTCTCCTGTCACCCATCCTAATTTCCACCTCACCAAAAACAACACTCTTTTAACTATACCTAGAATACAGGTAAGTGTTTCGAGAAAATGAAATAAAATGTTTTTAGTCACGTACTAGAGAGCTATCGTGACACCATTCAGTGACCTGCATCAGTCAGGTTTCCTGATACACATCCTGTAAAACTGTATGATCTAGTGAAACTTACTGGTGATGACATAGACTCATCTGATTTTACTATGATGATATTTATTTCATCATCATCGTGTTTGATTTTTTCTCATACTCTACTAATTAGATCATTAATTCATGCTCTGGCAGTAACAGGCTGATTTGTCCACTTACGTTTCATTTTATACCATTTATATATAAAGTCTGTACTAACCAAGTTTTCTTTATAGTGTGCATCATTTGTTGAATTTTTCTAGTTACTTAATTTAAAAAGCTTTGTCATAATGTGTATCATCCCGTTTAGCCTTTAGTGATACCCTTTATCATTGTCCAGTCTGTAGATGTACTCTTTATTGTCTGTCCAGTCTGTAGAGGTACCCTTTATCATCTATCTCTTCTGTAGTAGTACTTTTATCATCTGTCCAGTCTGTAGTGGTACCCTTTATCATCTGTCCAGTTTTTAGAGGTACCCCTTATTATCTGTCTAGTCTGTAGAGGTACCCTTTATCAGTTATCCAGTCTGTAGTGGTATCCTTTATCATCTGTCCAGTCTGTAGTGGTACTCTTTATCAGTTATCCAGTCTGTAGTGGTATCCTTTATCATCTGTCCAGTCTGTAGTGGTACTCTTTATCATCCATTCAGTCTGTAGTGGTACCTCTTATCATCTGTCCAGCTTGAAGTTGTATCCTGAATCATTGATTGAAGTGTTCCAGTTATTTAATTAAAGCAGATTTTTGTTGTATAATATTCAGTTGAGTCCACTGTAACATCCTGTATCATTTATCCAAATATCCTGATAAATTTGTGAATATCTTATATAATATGGATTCATTTTTCAATCCAGAGATTAGGTATGGTGGAAAGATACACCTTGTCTCATCCAATTACATTCAGTGCTGAGTGTTTTCTGATGATACCCTCTAACTAAATTATTATGTCTTCTCAGTTATTAACTGTGTTAACTATGGTATAAATCTGTATCATGTTTTAGTGTTAGTTTTCATTACCTTTAAAAGTCCTGCCTGTCAGTTTGTAAATTATGTAAAATTTGAATAAAATCAATTTTTTTGTTTTTAATGATAATTCTGGATGAAAATAGTTAATAATGAATTACTGGATTTTGATTCTTTTTTTATTATAGCTCAGTTGTGATTAATAAAGTATGGTGAGTTTTGGGCCTGATGCAACCCTTCAATCCTAGATGGACACTGCTTATTTTGTGAAGTAGAAGCTGTATCAGGGTTAACACCTAAAGTTGTGAAGTTTGGCAGTTGTCTATCAAAGTTACATTTATACTATTTATATTGTAACTAAAATAAGTTGAAAATGGTAATAATAACGTTTATCCAATGGATTTTTTTAAACATATTTTCTTGAACATTTCTATAAGGCCCACCATGAAGGAGGGTTTACTTGCATTGCTACAAACATTGCTGGATCAACAGAAAGAGATTTTAGTGTTGACGTTTTAGGTAGGATTCTGCTGATTGTGTACCTGTAGTCATAAAACTTTATTTAGTAAACAATTAGAAAATAGTTTGAGATAGAATTACAGTTCTGTGTAAAAGTGTAGCAGTTCTAAAACAAATACCAAAAGTGTAGCAATTCTAAAACAAATACCAAAAGTGTAGCAATTCTAAAACAAATACCAAAAGTGTAGCAGTTCCAAAACAAATATCAATTCCAATATGTCTATAAATTCCACATTTTGTCATTTTTCAAATTTGCAGTACGATAATGAAAACTTTTTTCTATTATACGCTGTGTGTGTGGATTGACTTTGTAACATAAGGGGCATTATTTTATGTTCATCCACTACAGTTCTGTATGGTTCAAATCTTGTATAATAATTTTTGTTTGTTGTGAAAATGTGATCATATATTACAATCTGAATTTGCATGGACTTAATTTTGGTGGATATAAACCAAAGATGGAGGATTGAAACCTAATTTAGTGGACAATTTGTATAATAATATATTAAACACTTATGAAAGTTTTAAAAAAGTCTGACATTAGGTTGTAGAATGACATCGATAGTATTAAGTATGGTAATGTTTAGCTCTAACTAAACTAAAGCAAAAAATATCCACAAGTTACAGTGTTAACTTATCTCTTTAACAAATACAGGTCATATTTAATATAGGCTTATCTAATGTTAGGTCTAAGACAAGTAGTCTTAAAGATTTTGATGCATGCTATTAAAATTCTTTTGTATTATTCTAGAAATTCTGTATTTAAATAAGTATTAGAATAAAGGTAATAATTTGACTGCAGATGTTTTCTGTGTCTCTGCCGGTCTTTGTTAATAGATTTACTATTTTAAGTCATAAACTTATCTTTGTTTTTAAATAACAGAAATTTCTCTTATCTCAATAGTAATCAGTAATGCCATTTAATGATACTTGTTATTGGTTTTTGGATTCATGTTCTATTGATAAATGATATCAGAATTACTTGAGTGTTATGAGTTTCAAGCAAAAGTCTTCTTATGTCTAGTGCCACCCAAGCTGGAAAGTCCAGACACTTCCTTGGATTTTGAACCAAAAGTTCACTTGAACAGACCAATAACCTTGAGATGCCCAGTTACAGGGAATCCACAGCCACAGATTCGGTGGTTTAAAGACGGCAGACCTGTTAATGACAGCTCTGATTCCCATGTCTACATCCTCTCTGATGGGCTGCAACTGAGTATTTTAAGAGCCAGGGAAGACGACACTGGAAAGTACTCATGTGTGGCACTAAACAAGGCAGGAAATAAACAGCTAGACTTCAGTTTGGATGTTTTTGGTTTGTACTTATTTAAATGTATTATTTGTTTTTATTGTTACAAAAATATCTGTGTTAAAGAAAGAATAATGTCTAATACAACAGTCACATTATATTTGTTACATACAATGCAACAGTCACATTATATTTGTTACATACAATACAACAGTCACATTATATTTGTTACATACAATGCAACAGTCACATTATATTTGTTACATACAATACAACAGTCACATTATATTTGTTACATACAATACAACAGTCACATTATATTTGTTATATACAATATAACAGTCACATTGTATTTGTTATATACAATACAACAGTCACATTGTATTTGTTATATACAATACAACAGTCACATTATATTTGTTATATACAATATAACAGTCACATTATATTTGTTACATACAATACAACAGTCACATTATATTTGTTACATACAATACAACAGTCACATTATATTTGTTATATACAATATAACAGTCATTATATTTGTTACATACAATATAACAGTCACATTATATTTGTTACATACAATACAACAGTCACATTATATTTGTTACATACAATACAACAGTCACATTATATTTGTTACATACAATACAACAGTCACATTATATTTGTTATATACAATACAACAGTCACATTATATTTGTTATATACAATATAACAGTCACATTATATTTGTTACATACAATACAACAGTCACATTATATTTGTTATATACAATATAACAGTCACATTATATTTGTTACATACAATACAACAGTCACATTATATTTGTTATATACAATATAACAGTCACATTATATTTGTTATATATAATACAACAGTCACATTATATTTGTTATATACAATATAACAGTCACATTATATTTGTTACATACAATACAACAGTCACATTATATTTGTTATCTATATAATACAACAGTCACATTATATTTGTTACATACAATACAACAGTCACATTATATTTGTTATATACAATATAACAGTCACATTATATTTGTTATATATAATACAACAGTCACATTATATTTGTTATATATAGTACAACAGTCACATTATATTTGTTATATATAATACAACAGTCACATTATATTTGTTACATACAATACAACAGTCACATTATATTTGTTATCTATATAATACAACAGTCACATTATATTTGTTATATACAATATAACAGTCACATTATATTTGTTACATACAATATAACAGTCACATTATATTTGGTACATACAATACAACAGTCACATTATATTTGTTATATACAATACAACAGTCACATTATATTTGTTATATATAATACAACAGTCACATTATATTTGTTATATACAGTATAACAGTCACATTATATTTGTTACATACAATACAACAGTCACATTATATTTGTTACATACAATACAACAGTCACATTATATTTGTTACATACAATACAACAGTCACATTATATTTGTTATATACAATACAACAGTCACATTATATTTGTTATATACAATATAACAGTCACATTATATTTGTTACATACAATACAACAGTCACATTATATTTGTTATATACAATATAACAGTCACATTATATTTGTTATATATAATACAACAGTCACATTATATTTGTTATATACAATATAACAGTCACATTATATTTGTTACATACAATACAACAGTCACATTATATTTGTTATCTATATAATACAACAGTCACATTATATTTGTTACATACAATACAACAGTCACATTATATTTGTTATATACAATATAACAGTCACATTATATTTGTTATATATAATACAACAGTCACATTATATTTGTTATATATAGTACAACAGTCACATTATATTTGTTATATATAATACAACAGTCACATTATATTTGTTACATACAATACAACAGTCACATTATATTTGTTATCTATATAATACAACAGTCACATTATATTTGTTATATACAATATAACAGTCACATTATATTTGTTACATACAATATAACAGTCACATTATATTTGGTACATACAATACAACAGTCACATTATATTTGTTATATACAATACAACAGTCACATTATATTTGTTATATATAATACAACAGTCACATTATATTTGTTATATACAGTATAACAGTCACATTATATTTGTTATATATAATACAACAGTCACATTATATTTGTTATATATAGTACAACAGTCACATTATATTTGTTATATATAATACAACAGTCACATTATATTTGTTACCTACAATACAACAGTCACATTATATTTGTTATCTATATAATACAACAGTCACATTATATTTGTTATATACAATATAACAGTCACATTATATTTGTTACATACAATATAACAGTCACATTATATTTGGTACATACAATACAACAGTCACATTATATTTGTTATATACAATACAACAGTCACATTATATTTGTTATATATAATACAACAGTCACATTATATTTGTTATATACAGTATAACAGTCACATTATATTTGTGACATACAATATAACAGTCACATTATATTTGTTTTATATAATACAGCAGTCACATTATATTTGTTATATACAATACAACAGTCACATTATTTGTTACATACAGTACAACAGTCACATTATATTTGTCATATACAATATAACAGTCACATTATATTTGTTATATATAATACAACAGTCACATTATATTTGTTATATACAATATAACAGTCACATTATATTTGTTATATATAATACAACAGTCACATTATATTTGTTATATATAGTACAACAGTCACATTATATTTGTTATATATAATACAACAGTCACATTATATTTGTTACATACAATACAACAGTCACATTATATTTGTTATCTATATAATACAACAGTCACATTATATTTGTTATCTATATAATACAACAGTCACATTATATTTGTTATATACAATATAACAGTCACATTATATTTGTTACATACAATATAACAGTCACATTATATTTGGTACATACAATACAACAGTCACATTATATTTGTTATATACAATACAACAGTCACATTATATTTGTTATATATAATACAACAGTCACATTATATTTGTTATATATAGTACAACAGTCACATTATATTTGTTATATATAATACAACAGTCACATTATATTTGTTACATACAATACAACAGTCACATTATATTTGTTATCTATATAATACAACAGTCACATTATATTTGTTATATACAATATAACAGTCACATTATATTTGTTACATACAATATAACAGTCACATTATATTTGGTACATACAATACAACAGTCACATTATATTTGTTATATACAATACAACAGTCACATTATATTTGTTATATATAGTACAACAGTCACATTATATTTGTTATATATAGTACAACAGTCACATTATATTTGTTATATATAATACAACAGTCACATTATATTTGTTACATACAATACAACAGTCACATTATATTTGTTATCTATATAATACAACAGTCACATTATATTTGTTATATACAATATAACAGTCACATTATATTTGTTACATACAATATAACAGTCACATTATATTTGGTACATACAATACAACAGTCACATTATATTTGTTATATACAATACAACAGTCACATTATATTTGTTATATATAATACAACAGTCACATTATATTTGTTATATACAGTATAACAGTCACATTATATTTGTTACATACAATATAACAGTCACATTATATTTGTTTTATATAATACAGCAGTCACATTATATTTGTTATATACAATACAACAGTCACATTATTTGTTACATACAGTACAACAGTCACATTATATTTGTCATATACAATATAACAGTCACATTATATTTGTTATATATAATACAACAGTCACATTATATTTGTTATATATAATACAACAGTCACATTATATTTGTTATATATAGTACAACAGTCACATTATATTTGTTATATATAATACAACAGTCACATTATATTTGTTACATACAATACAACAGTCACATTATATTTGTTATCTATATAATACAACAGTCACATTATATTTGTTATATACAATATAACAGTCACATTATATTTGTTACATACAATATAACAGTCACATTATATTTGGTACATACAATACAACAGTCACATTATATTTGTTATATACAATACAACAGTCACATTATATTTGTTATATATAATACAACAGTCACATTATATTTGTTATATACAGTATAACAGTCACATTATATTTGTTACATACAATATAACAGTCACATTATATTTGTTTTATATAATACAGCAGTCACATTATATTTGTTATATACAATACAACAGTCACATTATTTGTTACATACAGTACAACAGTCACATTATATTTGTCATATACAATATAACAGTCACATTATATTTGTTATATATAATACAACAGTCACATTATTTGTTTTATATTATACAGCAGTCACATTATATTTGTTATATATAATACAGCACTCGCATTGTTTGTTACATACAATACAACAGTCACATTATTTGTTATATATAATACAGCAGTCACATTATTTGTTATATATAATACAGCAGTCACATTATATTTGTTATATATAATACAGCAGTCACATTATATTTGTTATATATAATACAGCAGTCACATTATATTTGTTATATATAATACAGCAGTCACATTATATTTGTTATCTATATAATACAGCAGTCACATTATTTGTTGTATACAATACAGCAGTCACATTATATTTGTTATCTGTATAATACAGCAGTCACATTATTTGTTGTATACAATACAACAGTCACATTATTTGTTATATATAATACAGCACTCACATTGTTTGTTATATACAATACAACAGTCACATTATATTTGTTATATCCAGTGTTAATCGTGCTGTGGAAATAAGCACAGTTTTGATTTCTTAATGTATCAGTAATGGTTAACTAGATGTAGGGCAGAAAGGGTTAAATGGAGATACTGTTAACAGATGACTCCACTGCCTGTTAATATTCTTCATGCAAGGCTTGATATGAATAGTTAAACTAATTTTTGCCGATTAATCTAAAGATGTATTGTTTAACAAATTATATTCTTATAATTAGTGAAAATGATAGACAACTAAAGACATGGTGGGTAACTAGAAGGCTTCTTTCAGATTAGTTTAATTCTTTATATTTTATATGTTTTTTCAGGTTTAGTGAACTTATCTAAGAGTTGTATTTAAGATCTTCAGTTTCTCATATTTGTAAGTGAACAGGCTCAGTGTGAATCTTTATTACTTTTTATAAGATAACTGTTGTTTGTATAATTATGTATATGTGAAATATTATAGAAAAGTGCTCATTAGCTGTTAATAACACACATCCAAGATTATTATACATTTTTAAACTTGTGTGTTTGTTGCTTTAGTACCACCAAGAATAGAATCAACCAATCGTGATCATCGATACACTGTCACAGAAAAGGATCCAGTTATTATTGATTGCACCACACAAGGTAACCCCCCTCCGACAATTACCTGGCTCAAAGATGGTGACTTCTTGACCACTGATCAACTTTCTAGAATTCAGTTCTTGGACAAAGGTCAAAAACTTAAATTAACTGCAGCTGAAGTAAGTGATGCTGGGAAATACACGTGTGTTGCTGGAAACGAAGCAGGTGTAACAGAGAAGGACTTTAAAGTGTATGTTCAAGGTATAAAGTGGTGTTACAGTCCTGTATTAAGTGTATGTTCAAGGTATAAAGTGGTGTTACAGTCCTGTATTAAGTGTATGTTCAAGGTATAAAGTGGTGTTACAGTCCTGTATTAAGTGTATGTTCAAGGTATAAAGTGGTGTTACAGTCCTGTATTAAGTGTATGTTCAAGGTATAAAGTGGTGTTACAGTCCTGTATTAAGTGTATGTTCAAGGTATAAAGTGGTGTTACAGTCCTGTACTAAAATTAATGATTTTTATTTGTAAATATTTACTTTGATTTAAATTATCTTTATATGCTATCTGTGTAGAATAACAATTTATACTGAAAACAGTTTCTTTTAAGTGATTAAAACTGACATTTAAGTTCACAAGAGCACATCACTTTCAGACAAAGTATGACTAACAACAGTCAGAAACAGTGTAAGATTAACAACAGTCAGAAACAATGTTGGATTAACAAGTCAGAAACAATGTAGGATTAACAAGTCAGAAACAGTGTAGGATTAACCACAGTCACAAACAATGTGGGATTAACCACAGTCGCAAACAATGTGGGATTAACCATAGTCGCAAACAATGTAGGATTAACCACAGTCGCGAACAGTGTAGGATTAACCACAGTCGCGAACAGTGTAGGATTAACCACAGTCGCGAACAGCGTAGGATTAACCACAGTCACAAACAATGTAGGATTAACAACAGTCACAAACAATGTAGGATTAACCACAGTCACGAACAATGTAAGATTAACCACAGTCACAAACAGTGTAGGATTAACCATAGTCACAAACAGTGTAAGATTAACCACAGTCACAAACAGTGTAAGATTAACCACAGTCACAAACAGTGTAAGATTAACCACAGTCACAAACAATGTAGGATTAACCACAGTCACGAACAATGTAAGATTAACCACAGTCACAAACAGTGTAGGATTAACCACAGTCACAAACAGTGTAGGATTAACCACAGTCACAAACAGTGTAAGAATAACCACAGTCACAAACAGTGTAAGATTAACAACAGTCACAAACAATGTAGGATTAACCACATTCACAAACAGTGTAGGATTAATAACACTGAGAAGTATCATAGGATTACAGCTACAGTTAATCCATGATTAATAACTAACATTTGATGAGCCTCTTTTGTTGGCTGAAATGTCAGTTTTAATTTGATTTCTACTGTAAATGTGTTCACAATATTAAATTAAAGATTTCACTCTGCATGATTCCCATTTCCTAACAACCAAAACTAATCTCATATTATCATCAACCATGCTACAGGAAATTATTTGTTTGGTTCTGGTTGTTCACGGTGGATCTGCTACTTTGAATTGCTTTATTCTCAACTTACTTTAGTTTAACAACTTGATTTTATGTGTTACCAATTATCTTTACAACAGTTCCACCTAAGTTTGGAAAAGAAGAGCTGGATGAGAACCCATCGGTTATCCTTAATCGACCAATCACAATTCATTGTCCAGTAACAGGAGTTCCTCCTCCTGCTATCAAGTGGTTCAAGAATGGAGCACAGATAGGCCGATACTCTGATCCTAATGTTGTATTTTCTGCTGATGGACGTCAACTGAAGATATTTAGAACAAAGGTGACTGATGCTGGCCGCTACAAATGTGTAGCTGTCAACAGTGCTGGTAGAAGAGAGAAAAATTTTAATCTCAATGTACAAGGTTTGTCTTTCAAAGATAAAATCTTTCTTCCAGAAAGTATATTGCATGGACTTAACATAAATGATTCCTGTAGAGTTTTTCAGCACATTGATCATGTTCATGTATTTGGTTTTTGTTTTAATGAGAGTATGTGATTTAATTGCTTTGTATATGTGTGTGTACATGCTTGGTAACAGTTAAAAATAAACAAATTCTTATTCATTTCCAGTTCCCCCTAAAATAACCCATCAAAGTGAAAACCTAGTCAGGGGTCCTATAATGAAAGAAGAAACAGTGAAGGCTGTCTTAAATGGTACAGTGAAGTTAAATTGTCAAGTGATTGGGAACCCTGAACCTACAATCTTGTGGTTAAAAGATGGTCAGCTTCTAACTGCTACAGAAAAGTATGGACAGTATCAAGTTGAACACAATGGTCAGTTACTGCGTATCACTCGAGTTCAGGTGTCAGATGGTGGGTTATACACGTGTGTGGCTTCCAATGTGGCAGGCACCTCAGAGAAAGATTTCAAAGTAGATGTATTGGGTAGGAAGGTTCACTTTCTCTTTTCAAACCTTTGTGTCAATAACTGAGGATCAATTACAGAAATATTCTGTAAATTAATAACACTGATTGGAGTATTCATAGAGCACCAGTTAATGATGTATTCTGTAAGTTTGATAGCTGTATATATATAAATATAACTTGTGTTTATGTTCTTTTAATATTTGTTATTCATTTCTCTCATTTCTTCAGTACCACCCACAGTGAAAAATGACGAACAAGAATCACCTGAAGTCTTAGTGAATCGTCCACTCTCTATCGAGTGTCCAGTTGAGTCTCACCCACCTTCATCTTTTAGCTGGCTAAAAAATGGTGTGCCTGTAAACCTCACAAACAACCCTTTTATTAGGCTGCTAGACGGTGGACGGACACTGCAATTGTCAAGAACTCAGTCGTCTGACAAGGGTCTCTACACTTGTATTGCAGAAAATGAGGTTGGATCTGCTGAAAAGCATTTTGATTTGGACATTCATGGTAAGTTAGTTGTTTAGTGATTTGACAGAAAAATAACATTTTCTGATTCTTTATAAATGGCTTCTACTAGCTGTTTCAAGTATCTGGATTTTATATTTATAATATGTTCATCGTTTTCTCATTTCAATATCATTCTTATTCAATACGATTGTTTCTACAGTTACTCTTATATTAACTCAGAAGTATTATAAACATGTACCAAGACAAGAGATTCATTACATAACACAGAGATTTATCACATTAAGTAGAGATTCATTACATAACACAGAGATTTATCACATTAAGTAGAGATTCATTACATAATACTGTTTGTTTCATTGTCTATCATACACGATTTTAAACTTGTTTCTAATATCCCAATTGAGATGCAAAATTAGTATTCACACTAATTTGTTTTTATGAGAGATAATTATTTAGTTTTTTTTACTGTAAGTTTATTTAACTTCATCAATAAAGATCACCATAACAATTTGGTGGTCTAATATTATTATTATATTTCAACCACAAGTTAATATTTAAACAAAATTAGAAAACAAGATCTATATTTAATCCAAGCATCAATCAATATCCTTCATTATGTGGTAGAATTAAGTTCTGAAATTAATTTCCTGCCCTCATGGGTTTGAGTTCACCATTTTTATTTATCGTGTTTAAACGTCCTTTCAGATTAATACATATTATGTTAATCCTGGTCTATTTTCAACACGTAAGGTATTTTATCTTGTTGTCTCCTTAGAACCTCCAACTGTCCAGTCTTCCAGTTCAAATCCATTAAGTGTAAAAGGTGATGGGGTCCAACTAGAATGTAATGTCTCTGGTAACCCAACACCCCAAGTGTCATGGCTTAAAGATGGACAAATATTGACTGCACAAGACCTACAAGGCTTGGTGAGTCATGTGTTAGTTTTATCTTCTGTTATTGTTACTTAATTAACCCTAATAATGTATTTAGAAGTAGGAAACATAGTATTAACAGTTCCATACATACTTTAGCAGCAAGTCCAGTTTACTTAATTAACCCTAATAATGTATTTAGAAGTAGGAAACATAGTATTAATAGTTCCATACATACTTTAGCAGCAACTCCAGCATTAATCAGATATACAAACATTTATAAATAATTACTTTGATACATAAAGCTGCTAATGCATTATCATTCAAGGGTAAAATATGAAAGGAATGTTTTTCCTTTTACTATTATTATTATTACTGTAGATGGACTACTCTGGTCATGAATTAAAAGTCATACTGACCACAGATGGACTACTCTGGTCATAAATTAAAAGTCATACTGTCTGTAAATGGACTACCTTCATCCTGAGTGTCACTGGACATACTGATTATAGATAGACTGCTTTGATCCTGAATGTGACTGGTCATAATGACTGAAGATGGACTACTTTGTTCCTGAGGGTGACTGTTCATACTCACTGCAGATGGACTATTTCCAAGTCTGAATAAATTTTGTGTTAACAATAATGTTGACATCATAAACTAAAGACTAGTATATACAGTAACATATTGTGTTAACAATAATGTTGACATCATAAACTAAAAACTAGTATATACAGTAACATATTGTGTTAACAATAATGTTGACATCATAAACTAAAGACTAGTATATACAGTAACATATTGTGTGAAAAATAATGTTGACATTTTAAACTAAAGGTTAGTATATACAGTAACACATTGTGTTAAGAATAATGTTGATATTATAAACTAAAGACTAGTATATACAGTAACATATTGTGTTAAAAATAATGTTGATATTATAAACTAAAGACTAGTATATACAGTAACATATTGTGTTAAAAATAATGTTGATATTATAAACTAAAGACTAGTATATACAGTGACATATTGTGTTAAAAATAATGTTGATATCATAAACTAAAGACTAGTATATACAGTAATATATTGTGTGAAAAATAATGTTGATATTATAAACTAAAGACTAGTATATACAGTAAAACATTGTGTTAAAAATAATGTTGATATCATAAACTAAAGGTTAGTATATACAGTAACATATTGTGTGAAAAATAATGTTGACATTTTAAACTAAAGGTTAGTATATACAGTAACACATTGTGTTAAGAATAATGTTGATATTGTAAACTAAAGGTTAGTATATACAGTAACATATTGTGTTAAAAATAATGTTGATATTATAAACTAAAGACTAGTATATACAGTAACATATTGTGTTAAAAATAATGTTGATATTTTAAACTAAAGACTAGTATATACAGTAACATATTGTGTTAAAAATAATGTTGATATTATAAACTAAAGTCTAGTATATACAGTAACATATTGTGTTAAAAATAATGTTGATATTATAAACTAAAGACTAGTATATACAGTAACATATTGTGTTAAAAATAATGTTGATATTATAAACTAAAGACTAGTATATACATTAATATATTGTGTTAAAATTAATGTTGGTATTATAAACTAAAGTCTAGTATATATAGTAATATATTGTGTTAAAAATAACGTTGACATCATAAACTAAAGACTAGTATATACAGTAATATATTGTGTTAAAAATAATGTTGATATTATAAACTAAAGGTTAGTATATACAGTAACACATTGTGTTAAAATTAATGTTGATATTATAAACTAAAGTCTAGTATATACAGTAATATATTGTGTTAAAAATAATGTTGACATCATAAACTAAAGACTAGTATATACAGTAATATATTGTGTTAAAAATAATGTTGATATTATAAACTAAAGGTTAGTATATACAGTAACACATTGTGTTAAAAATAATGTTGATATTATAAACTAAAGACTAGTATATACAGTAATATATTGTGTTAAAAATAATGTTGATATTATAAACTAAAGACTAGTATATACAGTAATATATTGTGTTAAAAATAATATTGATATTATAAACTAAAGGTTAGTATATACAGTAATATATTGTGTTAAAAATAATGTTGATATTATAAACTAAAGGTTAGTATATACAGTAATATATTGTGTTAAAAATAATGTTGATATTATAAACTAAAGACTAGTATATACAGTAATATATTGTGCTAAAAATAATGTTGATATTATAAACTAAAGACTAGTATATACAGTAACATATTGTGTTAAAAATAATGTTGATATTATAAACTAAAGACTAGTATATACAGTGACATATTGTGTTAAAAATAATGTTGATATCATAAACTAAAGACTAGTATATACAGTAATATATTGTGTGAAAAATAATGTTGATATTATAAACTAAAGACTAGTATATACAGTAAAACATTGTGTTAAAAATAATGTTGATATCATAAACTAAAGACTAGTATATACAGTAATATATTGTGTGAAAAATAATGTTGACATCATAAACTAAAGACTAGTATATACAGTAATATATTGTGTTAAAATAATGTTGATATCATAAACTAAAGACTAGTATATACAGTAATATATTGTGTTAAAATAATGTTGATATCATAAACTAAAGACTAGTATATACAAAATATTGTGTTAAAAATAATGTTGATATTATAAACTTAAGGTTGGTATATACAGTAATATATTGTGTTAAATATAATGTTGATATTATAAACTAAAGACTAGTATATACAGTATCATATTGTGTTAAAAATAATGTTGATATCATAAACTAAAGACTAGTATATACAGTAATATATTGTGTTAAAAATAATGTTGATATTATAAACTAAAGGTTAGTATATACAGTAACACATTGTGTTAAAATTAATGTTGATATTATAAACTAAAGACTAGTATATACAGTAATATATTGTGATAAAAATAATGTTGATATTATAAACTAAAGACTAGTATATACAGTGACATATTGTGTTAAAAATAATGTTGATATCATAAACTAAAGACTAGTATATACAGTAATATATTGTGTGAAAAATAATGTTAATATTATAAACTAAAGACTAGTATATACAGTAAAACATTGTGTTAAAAATAATGTTGATATCATAAACTAAAGACTAGTATATACAGTAATATATTGTGTGAAAAATAATGTTGACATCATAAACTAAAGACTACTATATACAGTAATATATTGTGTTAAAAATAATGTTGATATCATAAACTAAAGACTAGTATATACAGTAATATATTGTGTTAAAATAATGTTGATATCATAAACTAAAGACTAGTATATACAGTAAAATATTGTGTTAAAAATAATGTTGATATCATGAACTAA
This sequence comes from Tachypleus tridentatus, assembly GCF_004210375.1. NCBI lineage: Eukaryota > Metazoa > Arthropoda > Merostomata > Xiphosura > Limulidae > Tachypleus > Tachypleus tridentatus. The sequence goes on from NC_134834.1 coordinate 2,632,479, forward strand.
AGACTAGTATATACAGTAATATATTGTGTTAAAAATAATGTTGATATCATAAACTAAAGACTAGTATATACAGTAACATATTGTGTTAAAAATAATGTTGATATTATAAACTAAAGTCTAGTATATACAGTAACATATTGTGTTAAAAATAATGTTGATATTATAAACTAAACTCCTAAATTTTTAAATAGAACTTATCAGGTTTTGCACAAAATAAGATATTAACTGTACCACATGAGGTTATATTTATGAAAAGATGCTAAAAAACTATGTAATTTTCATATAGAATTTAAAACTTTGTTTTCACAGGATATTCAAATAGAAAGAGATTCCCAAGTTTTAAAAATAGAGAAAACAGAGGAAAGTCACAAAGGAAAGTACACATGTATTGCTACTAATAAAGCTGGGTCCTTAGATAAAAACTTCAACCTTAATGTTTTGGGTATGTACTAAATATTTTTATTTTTAATATTATAAGTAATTTTAACTTAGTTAATATAAAATGATTTTATTTTTCTTCATGATAAACATTCTTGATAGTGTTTTAATTCAAACCTGTGTAATTCTCACAAATTCTTTTAATTTTAATATACTCTATTCAACCCTGGCATTTTTTGTTCAGCTGAATATTTGTTTTGTAATTTCTTTAATATAGAAGATCACATGTAACAAGGTATCTTGTGTATCATTTATACATGTAATTACCTATATCTGTGTTTACCATATTTACTAGATACTGGTATCATTAACCATGGTTTCAGTGTACATGTATTCCTCAGTGTCTGTAGTTACGTTAAAGTTATAAAACTTCATGTTAATGGTCTTCTGTCTTCTCTTTAAGATATTCAACTTTTATCTCAATCTGAACAGTTCCTCCAACAATATTGAACACCACTGACCCAAACCAGTCTGTACTTGTCAACCGACCTCTGTTCTTAGATTGTCCAGTTCAAGCTGACCCTCCAGCTCAGATTCAGTGGTTGAAAAATGAACAACCAATAGATCCAATAAGGGATCCATTTATTCATTTTATCAATGGTGGTCAGAAATTACAACTCTTACGAACAAGGGTAGAAGATGCAGGCACTTACACCTGTGTGGCAACCAGTACTGCAGGACAAGCCAAGAAAGATTTCAGGCTTCATATTTTAGGTATGTGAATATAATCTTGAAACCTCTTGTATAATTTCCATTGAATGAAAAGTAGTGTAACATTCAACTGAGTCTCCTCACAAGTCACTCGAGTTAACCTCAAAATAATTCAGTATATTATTTCTGAAATAAGATATCTGAAAACTTTTATTATTGTATAAAATCAAACTTTTATATCATTTTATTCTTTCAAGTCTTGAATGAACTACTTATGTTATCCTGGTTGGTTGACATAACTTAGTGGTCTATTGTTTCTTAAACTAATACATTTCTCCATTGCCACATTCTCCTGGTTGGTTGACATAACTTAGTGGTCTATTGTTTCTTAAACTAATTAGTTACTCCATTGTCACATTCTCCTGGTTGGTTGACATAACTTAGTGGTCTATTTTTTCTTGAACTAATTAATTACTCCATTGCCACATTCTCCTGGTTGGTTGACATAACTTAGTGGTCTATTGTTTCTTAAACTAATTAATTACTCCATTGTCACATTCTCCTGGTTGGTTGACATAACTTAGTGGTCTATTTTTTCTTAAACTAATTCATTTCTCCATCGCCACATTCTCCTGGTTGGTTGACATAACTTAGTGGTCTGTTTTTTCTTAAACTAATTAATTACTCCATTGTCACATTCTCCTGGTTGGTTGACATAACTTAGGGGTCTATTTTTTCTTAAACTAATTAATTACTCCATTGTCACATTCTCCTGGTTGGTTGACATAACTTAGTGGTCTATTTTTTCTTAAACTAATTAATTACTCCATTGCCACATTCTCCTGGTTGGTTGACATAACTTAGTGGTCTATTGTTTCTTAAACTAATTAATTACTCCATTGCCACATTCTCCTGGTTGGTTGACATAACTTAGTGGTCTATTGTTTCTTAAACTAATTAATTACTCCATTGTCACATTCTCCTGGTTGGTTGACATAACTTAGTGGTCTATTTTTTCTTAAACTAATTAATTACTCCATTGCCACATTCTCCTGGTTGGTTGACATAACTTAGTGGTCTATTGTTTCTTAAACTAATTAATTACTCCATTGTCACATTCTCCTGGTTGGTTGACATAACTTAGTGGTCTATTTTTTCTTAAACTAATTCATTTCTCCATCGCCACATTCTCCTGGTTGGTTGACATAACTTAGTGGTCTGTTTTTTCTTAAACTAATTAATTACTCCATTGTCACATTCTCCTGGTTGGTTGACATAATTTAGTGGTCTATTGTTTCTTAAACTAATTCATTTCTCCATTGCCACATTCTCCTGGTTGGTTGACATAACTTAGTGGTCTATTGTTTCTTGAACTAATTAATTTGCCCATTGCCACATCATCTTCACTAGAGCATTGCTATGTTCAGAAGATATATCTATTTCACACAACTTAGTGATCTGTTGCTACATTATAATGACCCTGGCTACCTGTCAAAAGTCATTGGTTTATTGTTACATTCTTATGACCCTGGCTACCTGACAAAAATCATTGGTCTGTTGTTAGAGTTTGATGACCCTGGCTGTTTTGAGAAAAATCGTTAGACTGTTGCTACAGTCTGATGACCCTGGCTGCCTGACAAAAGTCGTTGAACCATTGCTACACTCTGATGACTCTGGTTACCTGAAAAGGTCATTAGACCTCTTACATCCTGATTGCTATTCTGATAATGAAATCAGTTATGTAAACTTATTGAATAATTTCTCCATTGTAGTGACATTTCTTACTGAAACTGACTGCTTACTACTGTAGTGCACAGTGTTAATGGAACAGATACATGTATAAAAAATCTGATGATGTCTCATAATGTAAAACAGTAATCACAGAAAACATTTGTTTGTCATTATTAACAACAAAGTGAAATTTAGCTGTTTTTTCTTTGTAGTACCACCAAACATTGAAAATAACAATGTGTTGACGAAAGAACCACGTGTTGTAGAGAAGAGTAGTGTTGAACTTGAGTGTTACGTTTCAGGAGTCCCACAACCTGTAGTAGTGTGGATGAAAGATGGCAAGGTGAACACCTTATTCTGAGTTATTTAGTATAGAACAAACTGTATCCACTGAACACTAAATAATTATCAAATTTCAGTGAACACCTTATTCTGAGTTATTTAGTATAGAACAAACTGTATCAACTGAACACTAAATAATTATCAAATTTCAGTGAACACCTTATTCTGAGTTATTTAGTATAGAACAAACTGTATCAACTGAATACTAAATAATTATCAAATTTCAGTGAACACCTTATTCTGAGTTATTTAGTATAGAACAAACTGTATCAACTGAACACTAAATAATTATCAAATTTCAGTGAACACCTTATTCTGAGTTATTTAGTGTAGAACAAACTGTATCAACTGAACACTAAATAATTATCAAATTTCAGTGAACACCTTATTCTGAGTTATTTAGTATAGAACAAACTGTATCAACTGAATACTAAATAATTATCAAATTTCAGTGAACACCTTATTCTGAGTTATTTAGTATAGAACAAACTGTATCAACTGAACACTAAATAATTATCAAATTTCAGTGAACACCTTATTCTGAGTTATTTAGTATAGAACAAACTGTATCCACTGAACACTAAATAATTATCAAATTTCAGTGAACACCTTATTCTGAGTTATTTAGTATAGAACAAACTGTATCAACTGAACACTAAATAATTATCAAATTTCAGTGAACACCTTATTCTGAGTTATTTAGTATAGAACAAACTGTATCCACTGAACACTAAATAATTATCAAATTTCAGTGAACACCTTATTCTGAATTATTTAGTATAGAACAAACTGTATCAACTGAACACTAAATAATTATCAAATTTCAGTGAACACCTTATTCTGAGTTATTTAGTATAGAACAAACTGTATCAACTGAACACTAAATAATTATCAAATTTCAGTGAACACCTTATTCTGAGTTATTTAGTATAGAACAAACTGTATCAACTGAACACTAAATAATTATCAAATTTCAGTGAACACCTTATTCTGAGTTATTTAGTATAGAACAAACTGTATCAACTGAACACTAAATAATTATCAAATTTCAGTGAACACCTTATTCTGAGTTATTTAGTATAGAACAAACTGTATCAACTGAACACTAAATAATTATCAAATTTCAGTGAACACCTTATTCTGAGTTATTTAGTATAGAACAAACTGTATCAACTGAACACTAAATAATTATCAAATTTCAGTGAACACCTTATTCTGAGTTATTTAGTATAGAACAAACTGTATCCACTGAACACTAAATAATTATCAAATTTCAGTGAACACCTTATTCTGAGTTATTTAGTATAGAACAAACTGTATCAACTGAACACTAAATAATTATCAAATTTCAGTGAACACCTTATTCTGAGTTATTTAGTATAGAACAAACTGTATCAACTGAACACTAAATAATTATCAAATTTCAGTGAACACCTTATTCTGAGTTATTTAGTATAGAACAAACTGTATCAACTGAACACTAAATAATTATCAAATTTCAGTGAACACCTTATTCTGAGTTATTTAGTATAGAACAAACTGTATCAACTGAACACTAAATAATTATCAAATTTCAGTGAACACCTTATTCTGAGTTATTTAGTATAGAACAAACTGTATCCACTGAACACTAAATAATTATCAAATTTCAGTGAACACCTTATTCTGAGTTATTTAGTATAGAACAAACTGTATCAACTGAACACTAAATAATTATCAAATTTCAGTGAACACCTTATTCTGAGTTATTTAGTATAGAACAAACTGTATCCACTGAACACTAAATAATTATCAAATTTCAGTGAACACCTTATTCTGAGTTATTTAGTATAGAACAAACTGTATCAACTGAACACTAAATAATTATCAAATTTCAGTGAACACCTTATTCTGAGTTATTTAGTATAGAACAAACTGTATCAACTGAACACTAAATAATTATCAAATTTCAGTGAACACCTTATTCTGAGTTATTTAGTATAGAACAAACTGTATCAACTGAACACTAAATAATTATCAAATTTCAGTGAACACCTTATTCTGAGTTATTTAGTATAGAACAAACTGTATCAACTGAACACTAAATAATTATCAAATTTCAGTGAACACCTTATTCTGAGTTATTTAGTATAGAACAAACTGTATCAACTGAACACTAAATAATTATCAAATTTCAGTGAACACCTTATTCTGAGTTATTTAGTATAGAACAAACTGTATCAACTGAACACTAAATAATTATCAAATTTCAGTGAACACCTTATTCTGAGTTATTTAGTATAGAACAAACTGTATCCACTGAACACTAAATAATTATCAAATTTCAGTGAACACCTTATTCTGAGTTATTTAGTATAGAACAAACTGTATCAACTGAACACTAAATAATTATCAAATTTCAGTGAACACCTTATTCTGAGTTATTTAGTATAGAACAAACTGTATCAACTGAACACTAAATAATTATCAAATTTCAGTGAACACCTTATTCTGAGTTATTTAGTATAGAACAAACTGTATCAACTGAACACTAAATAATTATCAAATTTCAGTGAACACCTTATTCTGAGTTATTTAGTATAGAACAAACTGTATCAACTGAACACTAAATAATTATCAAATTTCAGTGAACACCTTATTCTGAGTTATTTAGTATAGAACAAACTGTATCAACTGAACACTAAATAATTATCAAATTTCAGTGAACACCTTATTCTGAGTTATTTAGTATAGAACAAACTGTATCAACTGAACACTAAATAATTATCAAATTTCAGTGAACACCTTATTCTGAGTTATTTAGTATAGAACAAACTGTATCAACTGAACACTAAATAATTATCAAATTTCAGTGAACACCTTATTCTGAGTTATTTAGTATAGAACAAACTGTATCAACTGAACACTAAATAATTATCAAATTTCAGTGAACACCTTATTCTGAGTTATTTAGTATAGAACAAACTGTATCAACTGAACACTAAATAATTATCAAATTTCAGTGAACACCTTATTCTGAGTTATTTAGTATAGAACAAACTGTATCCACTGAACACTAAATAATTATCAAATTTCAGTGAACACCTTATTCTGAGTTATTTAGTATAGAACAAACTGTATCAACTGAACACTAAATAATTATCAAATTTCAGTGAACACCTTATTCTGAGTTATTTAGTATAGAACAAACTGTATCCACTGAACACTAAATAATTATCAAATTTCAGTGAACACCTTATTCTGAGTTATTTAGTATAGAACAAACTGTATCAACTGAACACTAAATAATTATCAAATTTCAGTGAACACCTTATTCTGAGTTATTTAGTATAGAACAAACTGTATCCACTGAACACTAAATAATTATCAAATTTCAGTGAACACCTTATTCTGAGTTATTTAGTATAGAACAAACTGTATCCACTGAACACTAAATAATTATCAAATTTCAGTGAACACCTTATTCTGAGTTATTTAGTATAGAACAAACTGTATCCACTGAACACTAAATAATTATCAAATTTCAGTGAACACCTTATTCTGAGTTATTTAGTATAGAACAAACTGTATCAACTGAACACTAAATAATTATCAAATTTCAGTGAACACCTTATTCTGAGTTATTTAGTATAGAACAAACTGTATCAACTGAACACTAAATAATTATCAAATTTCAGTGAACACCTTATTCTGAGTTATTTAGTATAGAACAAACTGTATCAACTGAACACTAAATAATTATCAAATTTCAGTGAACACCTTATTCTGAGTTATTTAGTATAGAACAAACTGTATCAACTGAACACTAAATAATTATCAAATTTCAGTGAACACCTTATTCTGAGTTATTTAGTATAGAACAAACTGTATCAACTGAACACTAAATAATTATCAAATTTCAGTGAACACCTTATTCTGAGTTATTTAGTATAGAACAAACTGTATCAACTGAACACTAAATAATTATCAAATTTCAGTGAACACCTTATTCTGAGTTATTTAGTATAGAACAAACTGTATCAACTGAACACTAAATAATTATCAAATTTCAGTGAACACCTTATTCTGAGTTATTTAGTATAGAACAAACTGTATCAACTGAACACTAAATAATTATCAAATTTCAGTGAACACCTTATTCTGAGTTATTTAGTATAGAACAAACTGTATCAACTGAACACTAAATAATTATCAAATTTCAGTGAACACCTTATTCTGAGTTATTTAGTATAGAACAAACTGTATCCACTGAACACTAAATAATTATCAAATTTCAGTGAACACCTTATTCTGAGTTATTTAGTATAGAACAAACTGTATCAACTGAACACTAAATAATTATCAAATTTCAGTGAACACCTTATTCTGAGTTATTTAGTATAGAACAAACTGTATCAACTGAACACTAAATAATTATCAAATTTCAGTGAACACCTTATTCTGAGTTATTTAGTATAGAACAAACTGTATCAACTGAACACTAAATAATTATCAAATTTCAGTGAACACCTTATTCTGAGTTATTTAGTATAGAACAAACTGTATCCACTGAACACTAAATAATTATCAAATTTCAGTGAACACCTTATTCTGAGTTATTTAGTATAGAACAAACTGTATCAACTGAACACTAAATAATTATCAAATTTCAGTGAACACCTTATTCTGAGTTATTTAGTATAGAACAAACTGTATCCACTGAACACTAAATAATTATCAAATTTCAGTGAACACCTTATTCTGAGTTATTTAGTATAGAACAAACTGTATCCACTGAACACTAAATAATTATCAAATTTCAGTGAACACCTTATTCTGAGTTATTTAGAAAAGAACAAACTGTATCCACTGAACACTAAATAATTATCAAATTTCAGTGAACACCTTATTCTGAGTTATTTAGTATAGAACAAACTGTATCAACTGAACACTAAATAATTATCAAATTTCAGTGAACACCTTATTCTGAGTTATTTAGTATAGAACAAACTGTATCAACTGAACACTAAATAATTATCAAATTTCAGTGAACACCTTATTCTGAGTTATTTAGAAAAGAACAAACTGTATCAACTGAACACTAAATAATTATCAAATTTCAGTGAACACCTTATTCTGAGTTATTTAGAAAAGAACAAACTGTATCCACTGAACACTAAATAATTATCAAATTTCAGTGAACACCTTATTCTGAGTTATTTAGAAAAGAACAAACTGTATCCACTGAACACTAATTAATTATCAAATTTCAGTGAACACCTTATTCTGAGTTATTTAGTATAGAACAAACTGTATCAACTGAACACTAAATAATTATCAAATTTCAGTGAACACCTTATTCTGAGTTATTTAGTATAGAACAAACTGTATCCACTGAACACTAAATAATTATCAAATTTCAGTGAACACCTTATTCTGAGTTATTTAGTATAGAACAAACTGTATCAACTGAACACTAAATAATTATCAAATTTCAGTGAACACCTTATTCTGAGTTATTTAGTATAGAACAAACTGTATCCACTGAACACTAAATAATTATCAAATTTCAGTGAACACCTTATTCTGAGTTATTTAGTATAGAACAAACTGTATCAACTGAACACTAAATAATTATCAAATTTCAGTGAACACCTTATTCTGAGTTATTTAGTATAGAACAAACTGTATCCACTGAACACTAAATAATTATCAAATTTCAGTGAACACCTTATTCTGAGTTATTTAGTATAGAACAAACTGTATCCACTGAACACTAAATAATTATCAAATTTCAGTGAACACCTTATTCTGAGTTATTTAGAAAAGAACAAACTGTATCCACTGAACACTAAATAATTATCAAATTTCAGTGAACACCTTATTCTGAGTTATTTAGTATAGAACAAACTGTATACACTGAACACTAAATAATTATCAAATTTCAGTGAACACCTTATTCTGAGTTATTTAGTATAGAACAAACTGTATCAACTGAACACTAAATAATTATCAAATTTCAGTGAACACCTTATTCTGAGTTATTTAGTATAGAACAAACTGTATCCACTGAACACTAAATAATTATCAAATTTCAGTGAACACCTTATTCTGAGTTATTTAGTATAGAACAAACTGTATCCACTGAACACTAAATAATTATCAAATTTCAGTGAACACCTTATTCTGAGTTATTTAGTATAGAACAAACTGTATCAACTGAACAATAAATAATTATCAAATTTCAGTGAACACCTTATTCTGAGTTATTTAGAAAAGAACAAACTGTATCCACTGAACACTAATTAATTATCAAATTTCAGTGAACACCTTATTCTGAGTTATTTAGTATAGAACAAACTGTATCAACTGAACACTAAATAATTATCAAATTTCAGTGAACACCTTATTCTGAGTTATTTAGTATAGAACAAACTGTATCAACTGAACACTAAATAATTATCAAATTTCAGTGAACACCTTATTCTGAGTTATTTAGAAAAGAACAAACTGTATCCACTGAACACTAAATAATTATCAAATTTCAGTGAACACCTTATTCTGAGTTATTTAGTATAGAACAAACTGTATCCACTGAACACTAAATAATTATCAAATTTCAGTGAACACCTTATTCTGAGTTATTTAGTATAGAACAAACTGTATCCACTGAACACTAAATAATTATCAAATTTCAGTGAACACCTTATTCTGAGTTATTTAGTATAGAACAAACTGTATCAACTGAACACTAAATAATTATCAAATTTCAGTGAACACCTTATTCTGAGTTATTTAGAAAAGAACAAACTGTATCCACTGAACACTAAATAATTATCAAATTTCAGTGAACACCTTATTCTGAGTTATTTAGTATAGAACAAACTGTATCAACTGAACACTAAATAATTATCAAATTTCAGTGAACACCTTATTCTGAGTTATTTAGTATAGAACAAACTGTATCAACTGAACACTAAATAATTATCAAATTTCAGTGAACACCTTATTCTGAGTTATTTAGAAAAGAACAAACTGTATCAACTGAACACTAAATAATTATCAAATTTCAGTGAACACCTTATTCTGAGTTATTTAGAAAAGAACAAACTGTATCCACTGAACACTAAATAATTATCAAATTTCAGTGAACACCTTATTCTGAGTTATTTAGTATAGAACAAACTGTATCAACTGAACACTAAATAATTATCAAATTTCAGTGAACACCTTATTCTGAGTTATTTAGTATAGAACAAACTGTATCAACTGAACACTAAATAATTATCAAATTTCAGTGAACACCTTATTCTGAGTTATTTAGTATAGAACAAACTGTATCCACTGAACACTAAATAATTATCAAATTTTAGTGAACACCTTATTCTGAGTTATTTAGTATAGAACAAACTGTATCCACTGAATACTACATAATTATCAAATTTCAGTGAACACCTTATTCTGAGTTATTTAGTATAGAACAAACTGTATCCACTGAACACTAAATAATTATCAAATTTCAGTGAACACCTTATTTTGAGTTATTTAGTATAGAACAAACTGTATCCACTGAATACTACATAATTATCAAATTTCAGTGAACACTTTATTCTGAGTTATTTAGTATAGAACAAACTGTATCAACTGAACACTAAATAATTATCAAATTACAGTGAACAACTTATTCTGAGTTATTTAGTATAGAACAAACTGTATCCACTGAATACTACATAATTATCAAATTTCAGTGAACACTTTATTCTGAGTTATTTAGTATAGAACAAACTGTATCAACTGAACACTAAATAATTATCAAATTTCAGTGAACACCTTATTCTGAGTTATTTAGTATAGAACAAACTGTATCAACTGAACACTAAATAATTATCAAATTTCAGTGAACACCTTATTCTGAGTTATTTAGTATAGAACAAACTGTATCAACTGAACACTAAATAATTATCAAATTTCAGTGAACACTTTATTCTGAGTTATTTAGTATAGAACAAACTGTATCAACTGAACACTAAATAATTATCAAATTACAGTGAACAACTTTTTCTGAGTTATTTAGTATAGAACAAACTGTATCCACTGAATACTACATAATTATCAAATTTCAGTGAACACTTTATTCTGAGTTATTTAGTATAGAACAAACTGTATCCACTGAACACTAAATAATTATCAAATTTCAGTGAACACCTTATTCTGAGTTATTTAGTATAGAACAAACTGTATCAACTGAATACTAAATAATTATCAAATTTCAGTGAACACCTTATTCTGAGTTATTTAGTATAGAACAAACTGTATCCACTGAACACTAAATAATTATCAAATTTCAGTGAACACCTTATTCTGAGTTATTTAGTATAGAACAAACTGTATCCACTGAACACTAAATAATTATCAAATTTCAGTGAACACCTTATTCTGAGTTATTTAGAAAAGAACAAACTGTATCCACTGAACACTAAATAATTATCAAATTTCAGTGAACACCTTATTCTGAGTTATTTAGTATAGAACAAACTGTATCAACTGAACACTAAATAATTATCAAATTTCAGTGAACACCTTATTCTGAGTTATTTAGTATAGAACAAACTGTATCAACTGAACACTAAATAATTATCAAATTTCAGTGAACACCTTATTCTGAGTTATTTAGAAAAGAACAAACTGTATCAACTGAACACTAAATAATTATCAAATTTCAGTGAACACCTTATTCTGAGTTATTTAGAAAAGAACAAACTGTATCCACTGAACACTAAATAATTATCAAATTTCAGTGAACACCTTATTCTGAGTTATTTAGAAAAGAACAAACTGTATCCACTGAACACTAATTAATTATCAAATTTCAGTGAACACCTTATTCTGAGTTATTTAGTATAGAACAAACTGTATCAACTGAACACTAAATAATTATCAAATTTCAGTGAACACCTTATTCTGAGTTATTTAGTATAGAACAAACTGTATCCACTGAACACTAAATAATTATCAAATTTCAGTGAACACCTTATTCTGAGTTATTTAGTATAGAACAAACTGTATCAACTGAACACTAAATAATTATCAAATTTCAGTGAACACCTTATTCTGAGTTATTTAGTATAGAACAAACTGTATCCACTGAACACTAAATAATTATCAAATTTCAGTGAACACCTTATTCTGAGTTATTTAGTATAGAACAAACTGTATCAACTGAACACTAAATAATTATCAAATTTCAGTGAACACCTTATTCTGAGTTATTTAGTATAGAACAAACTGTATCCACTGAACACTAAATAATTATCAAATTTCAGTGAACACCTTATTCTGAGTTATTTAGTATAGAACAAACTGTATCCACTGAACACTAAATAATTATCAAATTTCAGTGAACACCTTATTCTGAGTTATTTAGAAAAGAACAAACTGTATCCACTGAACACTAAATAATTATCAAATTTCAGTGAACACCTTATTCTGAGTTATTTAGTATAGAACAAACTGTATACACTGAACACTAAATAATTATCAAATTTCAGTGAACACCTTATTCTGAGTTATTTAGTATAGAACAAACTGTATCAACTGAACACTAAATAATTATCAAATTTCAGTGAACACCTTATTCTGAGTTATTTAGTATAGAACAAACTGTATCCACTGAACACTAAATAATTATCAAATTTCAGTGAACACCTTATTCTGAGTTATTTAGTATAGAACAAACTGTATCCACTGAACACTAAATAATTATCAAATTTCAGTGAACACCTTATTCTGAGTTATTTAGTATAGAACAAACTGTATCAACTGAACAATAAATAATTATCAAATTTCAGTGAACACCTTATTCTGAGTTATTTAGAAAAGAACAAACTGTATCCACTGAACACTAATTAATTATCAAATTTCAGTGAACACCTTATTCTGAGTTATTTAGTATAGAACAAACTGTATCAACTGAACACTAAATAATTATCAAATTTCAGTGAACACCTTATTCTGAGTTATTTAGTATAGAACAAACTGTATCAACTGAACACTAAATAATTATCAAATTTCAGTGAACACCTTATTCTGAGTTATTTAGAAAGAACAAACTGTATCCACTGAACACTAAATAATTATCAAATTTCAGTGAACACCTTATTCTGAGTTATTTAGTATAGAACAAACTGTATCCACTGAACACTAAATAATTATCAAATTTCAGTGAACACCTTATTCTGAGTTATTTAGTATAGAACAAACTGTATCCACTGAACACTAAATAATTATCAAATTTCAGTGAACACCTTATTCTGAGTTATTTAGTATAGAACAAACTGTATCAACTGAACACTAAATAATTATCAAATTTCAGTGAACACCTTATTCTGAGTTATTTAGAAAAGAACAAACTGTATCCACTGAACACTAAATAATTATCAAATTTCAGTGAACACCTTATTCTGAGTTATTTAGTATAGAACAAACTGTATCAACTGAACACTAAATAATTATCAAATTTCAGTGAACACCTTATTCTGAGTTATTTAGTATAGAACAAACTGTATCAACTGAACACTAAATAATTATCAAATTTCAGTGAACACCTTATTCTGAGTTATTTAGAAAAGAACAAACTGTATCAACTGAACACTAAATAATTATCAAATTTCAGTGAACACCTTATTCTGAGTTATTTAGAAAAGAACAAACTGTATCCACTGAACACTAAATAATTATCAAATTTCAGTGAACACCTTATTCTGAGTTATTTAGTATAGAACAAACTGTATCAACTGAACACTAAATAATTATCAAATTTCAGTGAACACCTTATTCTGAGTTATTTAGTATAGAACAAACTGTATCAACTGAACACTAAATAATTATCAAATTTCAGTGAACACCTTATTCTGAGTTATTTAGTATAGAACAAACTGTATCCACTGAACACTAAATAATTATCAAATTTTAGTGAACACCTTATTCTGAGTTATTTAGTATAGAACAAACTGTATCCACTGAATACTACATAATTATCAAATTTCAGTGAACACCTTATTCTGAGTTATTTAGTATAGAACAAACTGTATCCACTGAACACTAAATAATTATCAAATTTCAGTGAACACCTTATTTTGAGTTATTTAGTATAGAACAAACTGTATCCACTGAATACTACATAATTATCAAATTTCAGTGAACACTTTATTCTGAGTTATTTAGTATAGAACAAACTGTATCAACTGAACACTAAATAATTATCAAATTACAGTGAACAACTTATTCTGAGTTATTTAGTATAGAACAAACTGTATCCACTGAATACTACATAATTATCAAATTTCAGTGAACACTTTATTCTGAGTTATTTAGTATAGAACAAACTGTATCAACTGAACACTAAATAATTATCAAATTTCAGTGAACACCTTATTCTGAGTTATTTAGTATAGAACAAACTGTATCAACTGAACACTAAATAATTATCAAATTTCAGTGAACACCTTATTCTGAGTTATTTAGTATAGAACAAACTGTATCAACTGAACACTAAATAATTATCAAATTTCAGTGAACACTTTATTCTGAGTTATTTAGTATAGAACAAACTGTATCAACTGAACACTAAATAATTATCAAATTACAGTGAACAACTTTTTCTGAGTTATTTAGTATAGAACAAACTGTATCCACTGAATACTACATAATTATCAAATTTCAGTGAACACTTTATTCTGAGTTATTTAGTATAGAACAAACTGTATCCACTGAACACTAAATAATTATCAAATTTCAGTGAACACCTTATTCTGAGTTATTTAGTATAGAACAAACTGTATCAACTGAATACTAAATAATTATCAAATTTCAGTGAACACCTTATTCTGAGTTATTTAGTATAGAACAAACTGTATCCACTGAACACTAAATAATTATCAAATTTCAGTGAACACCTTATTCTGAGTTATTTAGTATAGAACAAACTGTATCAACTGAACACTAAATAATTATCAAATTTCAGTGAACACCTTATTCTGAGTTATTTAGTATAGAACAAACTGTATCAACTGAACACTAAATAATTATCAAATTTCATAACTCTTATTCCAAACAAACTTTAGGTGCCAGTTTTAATCTTTCATTTTACCCACAACAAAACTTGACAAAATAGTTTATTTATTAGTTTTCAGATGATTAGAGTTATTGTTTACACTACATTAACTTGTCTTTAACTTCTTTCACTTTTATCCACCATAAGAAACCAATACTGGAGTTCCACTGGTAAATAATCTATTTGTAATTGTTCTACAGAGATCATTTCCTATTGAATAAGAGGATGACACCTGAAACTACATTAGTTTAGATATGTTATTTCAACATGGAACAAATTTAATTTTTACAGATTCTGAGACCTGATAATACTCCACAAGTTGAATTTCTTCATGAAAATCAGTTGTTAAAGATCACAGAAGTGGAAGTTTCTGATGGTGGAAGGTACACTTGTGTGGCTTCCAGCCCATCAGGTTCTGAAGAGAAACATTTTGACTTGACTGTACAAGGTAATTATTCTATAAGCTTTTTTGTAGGTTATAAGAAAAGTTCATTTCATAGTCTGTGAGGTAATGAAAAATTCATTTTATAGTCTGTGAGGTAATGAAAAGTTCATTTTATAGTCTGTGAAGTAATGAAAAGTTCATTTCACAGTCTGTGAGGTAATGAAAAGTTTATTTTATAGTCTGTGAAGTAATGAAAAGTTCATATCATAGTCTGTGAAGTAATGAAAAGTTCATTTCACAGTCTGTGAAGTAATGAAAAGTTCATTTCATAGTCTGTGAGGTAATGAAAAGTTCATTTTATAGTCTGTGAGGTAATGAAAAATTCATTTTATAGTCTGTGAGGTAATGAAAAATTCATTTTATAGTCTGTGAGGTAATGAAAAGTTCATTTTATAGTCTGTGAAGTAATGAAAATTTCATTTTATAGTCTGTGAAGTAATGAAAATTTCATTTTATAGTCTGTGAGGTAATGAAAAGTTCATTTCATAGTCTGTGAAGTAATGAAAAGTTCATTTTATAGTCTGTGAGGTAATGAAAAGTTTATTTTATAGTCTGTGAAGTAATGAAAAATTCATTTTATAGTCTGTGAGGTAATGAAAAGTTCATTTTATAGTCTGTGAAGTAATGAAAAGTTCATTTTATAGTCTGTGAAGTAATGAAAAGTTCATTTTATAGTCTGTGAGGTAATGAAAAGTTCATTTCATAGTCTGTGAGGTAATGAAAAGTTCATTTCATAGTCTGTGAGGTAATGAAAAGTTCATTTCATAGTCTGTGAGGTAATGAAAAGTTCATTTTATAGTCTGTGAAGTAATGAAAAATTCATTTTATAGTCTGTGAGGTAATGAAAAGTTCATTTTATAGTCTGTGAAGTAATGAAAAATTCATTTTATAGTCTGTGAAGTAATGAAAAATTCGTTTTATAGTCTGTGAGGTAATGAAAAGTTCATTTTATAGTCTGTGAGGTAATGAAAAGTTCATTTTATAGTCTGTGAGGTAATGAAAAGTTCATTTTATAGTCTGTGAAGTAATGAAAAATTCGTTTTATAGTCTGTGAGGTAATGAAAAGTTCATTTCATAGTCTGTGAAGTAATGAAAAGTTCATTTTATAGTCTGTGAGGTAATGAAAAGTTCATTTTATAGTCTGTGAAGTAATGAAAAATTCGTTTTATAGTCTGTGAGGTAATGAAAAGTTCATTTCATAGTCTGTGAAGTAATGAAAAGTTCATTTTATAGTCTGTGAAGTAATGAAAAATTCATTTTATAGTCTGTGAGGTAATGAAAAGTTCATTTCATAGTGTGTTAAGTAATGAAAAATTCATTTTATAGTCTGTGAGGTAATGAAAAGTTCATTTTATAGTCTGTGAAGTAATGAAAAATTCGTTTTATAGTCTGTGAGGTAATGAAAAGTTCACTTTATAGTCTGTGAAGTAATGAAAAATTCATTTTATAGTCTGTGAAGTAATGAAAAATTCGTTTTATAGTCTGTGAGGTAATGAAAAGTTCACTTTATAGTCTGTGAGGTAATGAAAAGTTCATTTCATAGTCTGTGAGGTAATGAAAAGTTCATTTTATAGTCTGTGAGGTAATGAAAAGTTCATTTTATAGTCTGTGAAGTAATGAAAAATTCGTTTTATAGTCTGTGAGGTAATGAAAAGTTCATTTCATAGTCTGTGAAGTAATGAAAAGTTCATTTTATAGTCTGTGAGGTAATGAAAAGTTCATTTTATAGTCTGTGAAGTAATGAAAAATTCGTTTTATAGTCTGTGAGGTAATGAAAAGTTCATTTCATAGTCTGTGAAGTAATGAGAAGTTCATTTTATAGTCTGTGAGGTAATGAAAAGTTCATTTTATAGTCTGTGAAGTAATGAAAAATTCATTTTATAGTCTGTGAGGTAATGAAAAGTTCATTTTATAGTCTGTGAAGTAATGAAAAATTCGTTTTATAGTCTGTGAGGTAATGAAAAGTTCATTTCATAGTCTGTGAAGTAATGAAAAGTTCATTTTATAGTCTGTGAGGTAATGAAAAGTTCATTTTATAGTCTGTGAAGTAATGAAAAATTCATTTTATAGTCTGTGAGGTAATGAAAAGTTCATTTCACAGTCTGTGAAGTAATGAAAAGTTCATTTTATAGTCTGTGAGGTAATGAAAAGTTCATTTTATAGTCTGTGAAGTAATGAAAAATTCATTTTATAGTCTGTGAGGTAATGAAAGGTTCATTTCATAGTCTGTGAGGTAATGAAAGGTTAATTTCATAGTCTGTGAGGTAATGAAAAAATCATTTTATAGTCTGTGAGGAAATGAAAAGTTCATTTTATAGTCTGTGAAGTAATGAAAAATTCATTTTATAGTCTGTGAAGTAATGAAAAGTTCATTTCACAGTCTGTGAGGTAATGAAAAGTTCATTTCATAGTCTGTGAGGTAATGAACAATTCATTTTATAGTCTGTGAGGTAATGAAAAGTTCATTTCACAGTCTGTGAGGTAATGAAAAGTTCATTTCATAGTCTGTGAGGTAATGCAAAATTCATTTTATAGTCTGTGAGGTAATGAAAAGTTCATTTCATAGTCTGTGAGGTAATAAAAATTCATTTTATAGTCTGTGAGGTAAAGAAAAGTTCATTTCACAGTCTGTGAGGTAATGAAAAGTTCATTTCATAGTCTGTGAAGTAATGAAAAGTTCATTTCATAGTCTGTGAGGTAATGAAAAATTCATTTTATAGACTGTGAAGTAATGAAAAATTCATTTTATAGTCTGTGAGGTAATGAAAAATTCATTTTATAGTCTGTGAAATAATGAAAAATTCATTTTATAGTCTGTGAGGTAATGAAAAGTTCATTTCACAGTCTGTGAAGTAATGAAAAGTTCATTTCACAGTCTGTGAAGTAATGAAAAGTTCATTTTATAGTCTGTGAGGTAATGAAAAGTTCATTTTATAGTCTGTGAGGTAATGAAAAGTTCATTTTATAGTCTGTGAGGTAATGAAAGGTTCATTTCATAGTCTGTGAGGTAATGAAAGATTCATTTCATAGTCTGTGAGGTAATGAAAAATTCATTTTATAGTCTGTGAGGTAATGAAAAGTTCATTTTATAGTCTGTGAAGTAATGAAAAATTCATTTTATAGTCTGTGAAGTAATGAAAAGTTCATTTCACAGTCTGTGAGGTAATGAAAAGTTCATTTCATAGTCTGTGAGGTAATGAAAAATTCATTTTATAGTCTGTGAGGTAATGAAAAGTTCATTTCACAGTCTGTGAGGTAATGAAAAGTTCATTTCATAGTCTGTGAGGTAATGAAAAATTAATTTTATAGTCTGTGAGGTAATGAAAAGTTCATTTCATAGTCTGTGAGGTAATAAAAATTCATTTTATAGTCTGTGAGGTAAAGAAAAGTTCATTTCACAGTCTGTGAGGTAATGAAAAGTTCATTTCATAGTCTGTGAGGTAATGAAAAATTCATTTTATAGACTGTGAAGTAATGAAAAATTCATTTCATAGACTGTGAGGTAATGAAAAATTCATTTTATAGTCTGTGAGGTAATGAAAAATTCATTTTATAGTCTGTGAGGTAATGAAAAATTCATTTTATAGTCTGTGAGGTAATTTCAAAAGGTTTTGCTTCTTCCAGGAAAATGGAATTATAAAAATGTTAATTAAATCACAAATAATAATATATTTTGGGGCAGACATGTTAATATATTTTTGGGCAGACATATTTATTCTTTTTTTTAAAGCAATAAGCTTACCCCATTTTCAACTTTGTTCTAAATCATTCTCTACTCTGTTGTTGCAAGTCAAACACCTTGTTCACCACTGTTGATATAAGTCAAACACATTGTTCATCAAAGTGTTGTTGTAAATCAGACACACTGTGCAACATTGTCTTGTTTTAAGTCAGACTGATTGTTCACCACTGTTGTTGTAAGTCAGACACATTGTTCTCCACTGTGTTGTTGTAAGTCAGACACATTGTTCACCACTGTTGTCGTTGTAAGTCAGACACATTGTTCACCACTGTTGTCGTTGTAAGTCAGACACATTGTTCACCACTGTTGTCATTGTAAGTCAGACACATTGTTCACCACTGTTATGGTTTAAGTCAGACACATTGTTCATCACTGTTGTCATTATAAGTTAGACACATTGTTTACCACTGTTGTCGTTTAAGTCAGGCACATTGTTCACCACTGTTGTTGTTGTAAGTCAGACACATTGTTCACCACTGTTGTCGTTGTAAGTCAGACACATTGTTCACCACTGTTATGGTTTAAGTCAGACACATTGTTCATCACTGTTGTCATTATAAGTCAGACACAATGTTTACCAGTGTTGATGTAAGTCGGACACATTTTTCATGACTGTATTGTTGTAAGTCAAACACTGTTTATCACATTGTTATTGTAAGTCAAACATTGTTCTTCATAGTGTTGTTGTGAGTCAGACACGTTGTTCACCACTGTTTTGTTGTATGTCAAATATTTTCCATCACAGTATTGTTGTAAGTCAGACACAGTGTTCACCACAGTGTATTGGTGTAAGTCAGACACAGTGTTCTCCACTGTGTTTATAAGGTTTAATGTGTGATTTCCTTTCCTAGTGCCTCCAAAAATCTCAGATGAGTTGGACACAAAGCCTGTTGGGAATCTGAACCATCATGCTGTTATTTTTTGTGAAACAACAGGTGACCCACGACCTCTTATCACATGGCTAAAAAATGGACAGCCAATTGACCCTTTCAGTGAACCAAACATGAACATATTGCGAGATGGCTCTGAGCTTCACATTCGAAGACTAAGAATAGGAGATGCAGCTAAATATACTTGTGTAGCTACAAATACAGTTGGTCAAGATGAGGAACATTTTGATTTCACCGTTCATGGTTAGTTTGTGTATTTTATCTCTTTGACGACCTGACTCTTTATACTGTCAAAGAAGAAAATTCAATTTATTTTAAATTTAATACTTTAAAAGTTTTATTAAATTTCTCCTGTCCATCTGGAACTTAATGTTTAAAAGTTTTATTAAGTTTGCTCCTGTCCATCTGGAACTTAATGTTTAAAAGTTTTATTAAATTTGCTCCTGTCCATCTGGAACTTAATGTTTAAAAAGTTTTATTAAATTTGCCCCTGTCCATCTGGAACTTAATGTTTAAAAGATTTATTATATTTTCTTCTGTCCATCTGAAACTTAATGCTTACATCTATTTCTAGTTCCTCCAACAATTGACAGGTCCAATTTTGTGCCCACTCCAATAGCTCTGTCCAACAGAACGATTACTCTAGAATGTCCAGTGAGTGGAAATCCACAACCTACTGTGACTTGGTTTAGAGATGGCAAACCACTCTCAGCACTAAATATGAGTTCCAGACATCAAATCATATTTGGTCTGTATCCACAGCTTATTTTTATGTCATCTGTACTGCCGCTTCTTGGCTTATACTAGCTGACTTGGTTATAAGATCTACCAACAACGTGCCTTTAAATAATACTACACAGTATTGAAATGATATTAGGGAGTTTCTATTTTGGATTATTGTTTACAATAAACAAAAATCTCTAAAGTATTATTAATATTTGGATATATCAGAACATCATTTTCTTTCAATAAAGGACTTAACTTTCCTTGACGATACATTTTTTCCAGAATGTTATGTGTTACTACTTTATATAATGATACACTATGGTTAAACTGTTAACATATCCACTTCTCATACAACACAATTTGTCTTCTGTATTGTGTAGAGGGTGAAAAGTTGAGAATATCCTCTGTACACTTGGAAGATGCTGGTCACTACAAGTGCAGAGCATCTAATCTGGCAGGGAATGATGAAGCTGAATTTATAATGGACGTACTCGGTGAGTTTGTACCTTGTGTTTTTTTGACGTGCCGTGAGTTTGTACCTGTGTTTATAGACGTGCTTGGTGAGTTTGTACCTTATGTTTATAGACGTACTTCGTGAGTTTGTACCTTGTGTTTATAGATGTGTTGATGAGTTTGTACCTTGTGTTTATAGATGTGTTTGGTGTGTTTGTGCCTTGTGTTTATAGACTACTTCGTGAGTTTGTACCTGTGTTTATAGACGTGCTTGGGGAGTTTGTACCTTATGTTTATAGACGTACTTCGTGAGTTTGTACCTTGTGTTTATAGATGTGTTGATGAGTTTGTACCTTGTGTTTATAGATGTGTTTGGTGTGTTTGTGCCTTGTGTTTATAGACTACTTCGTGAGTTTGTACCTGTGTTTATAGACGTGCTTGGTGAGTTTGTACCTGTGTTTATAGACGTGCTTGGGGAGTTTGTACCTTGTGTTTATAGACGTAATTCGTGAGTTTGTACCTTGTGTTGATAGACATGCTTGGTTAGTTTGTACCTTGTGTTTATAGATGTGCTTGGTGAGTTTGTGTTGATAGGCGTACTTCATGAGTTTGTACCTTATGTTTATAGACGTGCTTGGTGAGTTTGTACCTTATGTTTATAGACGTGCTTGGTGAGTTTGTACCTTGTGTTTATAGATGTTCTTGGTGAGTTTGTACCTGTGTTTATAGACGTACTTGGTGAGTTTGTACCTTGTGTTTATAGATGTGTTGATGAGTTTGTACCTTGTGTTTATAGATGTGTTTGGTGTGTTTGTGCCTTGTGTTTATAGACTACTTCGTGAGTTTGTACCTGTGTTTATAGACGTGCTTGGTGAGTTTGTACCTGTGTTTATAGACGTGCTTGGGGAGTTTGTACCTTGTGTTTATAGACGTACTTCGTGAGTTTGTACCTTGTGTTGATAGACATGCTTGGTTAGTTTGTACCTTGTGTTTATAGATGTGCTTGGTGAGTTTGTGTTGATAGACGTACTTCATGAGTTTGTACCTTGTGTTTATAGACGTGCTTGGTGAGTTTGTACCTTGTGTTTATAGACGTGCTTGGTGAGTTTGTACCTTGTGTTTATAGATGTGTTGATGAGTTTGTACCTTGTGTTTATAAACGTGCTTGGTGAGTTTGTACCTTATGTTAAAAGACGTGCTTGGTGAGTTTGTACCTTGTGTTTATAGATGTGTTGATGAGTTTGTACCTTGTGTTGATAGATGTGTTTATGAGTTTGTACCTGTGTTGATAGATGTGTTTATGAGTTTGTACCTTGTGTTTATAGATGTGCTTGGTGAGTTTGTGTTGATAGACGTACTTCATGAGTTTGTACCTTGTGTTTATAGACGTGCTTGGTGAGTTTCTACCTTATATTTATAGACGTGCTTGGTGAGTTTCTACCTTGTGTTGATAGATGTGTTTATGAGTTTGTACCTGTGTTGATAGATGTGTTTATGAGTTTGTACCTGTGTTTATAGATGTGTTGGTAAGTTTGTATCTTTATTTTCTGGTTTAGTTCCTCCTCGGCTTGACAAGAGACAGGTTATACCTGAAGCTCGTGTGATAAAAGGAGAGGATCTGGTTGTCAGGTGTCCTGTAGAGAACTCACAGTCAGTCTCAAGTATAACATGGCTAAAGAATGGAGAACCACTTTCACGAAGTGACCTTCCACCAAATGTGGACATTAGTCCAGATCAAAAGTCTCTAAAGATCATGAAAACTCAGACTTCAGATGCTGGCCTCTACACATGTGTTGCTGGAAACTTGGCTGGGGAAACAGAGCATGAGACTGAAGTGGACGTGTTAGGTAAAACACTTTGCTTTTATCATTATTTACAGTCTTAAAACGTAGCTATCTATGATACAGAGTTAACAGACAAAGTGTGAAATAAGAAGTGAATAACCTAAGCCGACAGATGTCTTTAAGTCTTTTGTTATCAACAGGTGTTTCACTTTCCACAGAAAGTTTCTAATGCACGTACCAGGTTTTTAATATCCACATTATCACCAGTTGGTTCTTTTCCTTTGTTCAGTTCCAGTTTTGTTTGATCATTACATTATCAACATTTGTTTACAGTTTTCTTAATAATAATTTCAAGTGTTAGAACTTAGAAAAACTTTGAGATATAAATAAAGGTCCAGAATGTTTATGTATTACTTTGAGATATAAATAAAGGTCCAGAATGTTTATGTATTACTTTGAGATATAAATAAAGGTCCAGAATGTTTATGTATTACTTTGAGATATAAATAAAGGTCCAGAATGTTTATGTATTACTTTGAGATATAAATAAAGGTCCAGAATGTTTATGTATTACTTGTGTATCCTTCCAGTACCACCATTCATACTCAATGCTGACACAACTACCACACCACGGGTTATAGAACATCAGGCTATTACCTTAGAATGTGAAGTTGATGGTAAACCTATACCCACCATTACGTGGTTGAGGGATGGTCAGTTAATATCCCCTGTAGAACATCCAAATCTGAAGGTCAGTCCAACCTTAAGTTTGAGCAGAGTTTTTTTGGTACAAAAATATCTTTATGATTAAGTTTATAAGTTTTTATAAGTGAGGAATACTATAGAAAATAAACTGAAGACATTAGAATGTAACATATGTATTCCTGGTTTTATTGAATTGTGGTCCTATATATTTGTTTCTAATTAACTCTTTTGCTCTAGAAATCCTTTCTGCAGATGACAAAACTTTGTATCTTACATTCAAGACTTTCTGTTTAAGTTATACCAGTTAGTTTAGCATAAAATATTAACAAATATTAGCACATTTTAATAATGTTTATGGTTTAAGTTCTCAATTCTTGAAGACAATATTTTAACAAATCCTTAATTTCCACTAGTGTGATACATGTGACTCATTTTCTCTATTTTATCCTTCTTTATTCTGAATGAGTTTCGCTTAAATGTCTGTAACCATTCATTCTTCCACCAAATTCGCACTGCAGGCTATATGGATTCCTATATTTCCATAGCTGTGTATGCTCACATGGTGTGTTTCACTTGAGTGTAAATTCCTCATGACTATACCTGTCCCATACTGTACTGTGGGTCAAGTAGAAGGAGATTGCTGTCCATTCCTGCCTCTCACTGTTCTGCTTTTAAAAATTGGATGTAGTGGTCAACCATTGCACTGTCTGCAGGTGTTACTCTACCTCCAGACTTTCTAGTACACTTCTATCTCCCATTCTTTCAGTGTAGTATGGGATTCCTTACTAGTTACCAGTTCCAAGCAGCTGGGGTGGTTGTTTATAGAGTAGGGTAGTGGTATTCTGCTAATTACGAGATCCTCCAAATGGGTAATTTTCCTGGAGTTGAGACACCCAAATGCAGTTCATCCTTCTGATTAGATGCACTCCTTCTATTCTTCTGTGGATGTCTCTATCCAGCAAAATAGGTTTAGGATGTAGTTGACTTGCTGAATGAGGTGTGTTCCTAGCTGCTCTACATCTTGGGTCATACATCATCCTCTCTCACATGGATGTACACAGTTCTTGTTCTGTCCAACCTGGTCCTCCTGATCCGTGTCACTTTTCACGACACCTGGCTCAGATGTATTTTGTCTCTCCTCAGATCTTCTTATTTGTTCCTTTCAGTTAAGGTGTGTCCTTCAAATGCTTCTGAGGGATACACCTGTGCTTCTCTCACATCAGTTCCTCCTCCAGTTTATTGTGAGATTCAACCAAATCTTGTGATGAGAGGGAGAGTACCATATTATAATTTTCCTAAATGAAAAATATATTTCTGATAGGTACTTCTCTTCCCTTATACTTCCCACCCTTCTCCCCAATATCTTCTATATTTCTGATAGGTACTTCTCTTCCCTCGCACTTCCCACCCTTCTCCCCAATATCTTCTATATTTCTGATAGGTACTTCTCTTCCCTTACACTTCCCACCCTTCTCCCCAATATCTTCTATATTTCTGATAGCTACTTCTCTTCCCTCGCACTTCCCACCCTTCTCCCCAATATCTTCTATATTTCTGATAGCTACTTCTCCTCCCTCACACTTCCCACTTTTCTCCCAAATATCTTTTATATTTCTGATAGGTACTTCTCTTCCCTTACACTTCCCACCCTTCTCCCCAACATCTTCTAGTGCTTCCATCTGCTGCCAGACTTTGAAGTGATAGTTCACTGGTGGAGGACAGAGGGAGTCACAAGTGTCACATGATGGTAGTGTTCTTCTATTGATGGAGAGGTGACATATAGTAATTTACATGAAAGACGTATTAAAACCTTGGGTTCCAACAGAGAGATGGTTAAAGGCTTGTGGCATGCATTCAAAAAAGTTCATAAATAGATGAAATTACAATACAAGGAAAGCAGAGGGAAGTAGCTATCAGAAATAGATTTTCATTTTGGAAAATTATTATTTCATGGCCTGTTATTGTATAGTATGTGTGGTTTCAGCTTTGTAGTTTTTTTCTTCCATTAATGTGTAATGTTGCTGTTCATCATTGTCTGTATTTTTATTCAACAATTTCTTTCATTTCTCTTGATACACAGTTTCTGTGGTCCTGACTGTGACATATTTTAATGTAAGATACAGTTACTTGTGTTTTCCTTGAGTTATTGAGTCTATGATACACAGTTTCTGTGGTCCTGATTGTGACATATTTTAATGTAAGATACAGTTACTTGTGTTTTCCTTGAGTTATTGACTCTATGATACACAGTTTCTGTGGTCCTGATTGTGGCATATTTTAATGTAAGATACAGTTACTTGTGTTTTCCTTGAGTTATTGAGTCTACGATACACAGTTTCTGGGGTCCTGATTGTGACATATTTTAATGTAAGATACAGTTACTTGTGTTTTCCTTGAGTTATTGAGTCTATGATACACAGTTTCTGTGGTCCTGATTGTGACATATTTTAATGTAAGATAAAGTTACTTGTGTTTTCCTTGGGTTATTGAGTCTATGATTCACAGTTTCTGTGGTCCTGATTGTGACATATTTTAATGTAAGATACAGTTACTTGTGTTTTCCTTGAGTTATTGAGTCTACGATACACAGTTTTTGTGGTCCTGATTGTGGCATATTTTAATGTAAGATACAGTTACTTGTGTTTTCCTTGAGTTATTGAGTCTATGATACACAGTTTCTGTGGTCCTGATTGTGACATATTTTAATGTAAGATATAGTTACTTGTGTTTTCCTTGAGTTATTGAGTCTATGATACACAGTTTCTGTGGTCCTGATTGTGACGTATTTTAATGTAAGATACAGTTACTTGTGTTTTCCTTGAGTTATTGAGTCTACGATACACAGTTTTTGTGGTCCTGATTGTGGCATATTTTAATGTAAGATACAGTTACTTGTGTTTTCCTTGAGTTATTGAGTCTATGATACACAGTTTCTGTGGTCCTGATTGTGACATATTTTAATGTAAGATACAGTTACTTGTGTTTTCCTTGAGTTATTGAGTCTATGATACACAGTTTCTGTGGTCCTGATTGTGGCATATTTTAATGTAAGATACAGTTACTTGTGTTTTCCTTGAGTTATTGAGTCTATGATACACAGTTTCTGTGGTCCTGATTGTGGCATATTTTAATGTAAGATACAGTTACTTGTGTTTTCCTTGAGTTATTGAGTCTATGATACACAGTTTCTGTGGTCCTGATTGTGACATATTTTAATGTAAGATACAGTTACTTGTGTTTTCCTTGAGTTATTGAGTCTATGATACACAGTTTCTGTGGTCCTGATTGTGACATATTTTAATGTAAGATACAGTTACTTGTGTTTTCCTTGAGTTATTGAGTCTATGATACACAGTTTCTGTGGTCCTGATTGTGACATATTTTAATGTAAGATACAGTTACTTGTGTTTTCCTTGAGTTATTGAGTCTACGATACACAGTTTTTGTGGTCCTGATTGTGACATATTTTAATGTAAGATACAGTTACTTGTGTTTTCCTTGAGTTATTGAGTCTATGATACACAGTTTCTGTGGTCCTGATTGTGACATATTTTAATGTAAGATACAGTTACTTGTGTTTTCCTTGAGTTATTGAGTCTATGATACACAGTTTCTGTGGTCCTGATTGTGACATATTTTAATGTAAGATACAGTTACTTGTGTTTTCCTTGAGTTATTGAGTCTATGATACACAGTTTTGTGGTCCTGATTGTGACATATTTTAATGTAAGATACAGTTACTTGTGTTTTCCTTGGGTTATTGAGTCTATGATACACAGTTTCTGTGGTCCTGATTGTGACATATTTTAATGTAAGATACAGTTACTTGTGTTTTCCTTGAGTTATTGAGTCTATGATACACAGTTTCTGTGGTCCTGATTGTGACATATTTTAATGTAAGATACAGTTACTTGTGTTTTCCTTGAGTTATTGAGTCTATGATACACAGTTTCTGTGGTCCTGATTGTGACATATTTTAATGTAAGATACAGTTACTTGTGTTTTCCTTGAGTTATTGAGTCTATGATACACAGTTTCTGTGGTCCTGATTGTGACATATTTTAATGTAAGATACAGTTACTTGTGTTTTCCTTGAGTTATTGAGTCTATGATACACAGTTTCTGTGGTCCTGATTGTGACATATTTTAATGTAAGATACAGTTACTTGTGTTTTCCTTGAGTTATTGAGTCTATGATACACAGTTTCTGTGGTCCTGATTGTGACGTATTTTAATGTAAGATACAGTTACTTGTGTTTTCCTTGAGTTATTGAGTCTACGATACACAGTTTTTGTGGTCCTGATTGTGGCATATTTTAATGTAAGATACAGTTACTTGTGTTTTCCTTGAGTTATTGAGTCTATGATACACAGTTTCTGTGGTCCTGATTGTGACATATTTTAATGTAAGATATAGTTACTTGTGTTTTCCTTGAATTATTGAGTTTATGATACACAGTTTCTGTGGTCCTGATTGTGACGTATTTTAATGTAAGATACAGTTACTTGTGTTTTCCTTGAGTTATTGAGTCTATGATACACAGTTTCTGTGGTCCTGATTGTGACATATTTTAATGTAAGATACAGTTACTTGTGTTTTCCTTGAGTTATTGAGTCTATGATACACAGTTTCTGTGGTCCTGATTATGACGTATTTTAATGTAAGATACAGTTACTTGTGTTTTCCTTGAGTTATTGAGTCTACGATACACAGTTTCTGTGGTCCTGATTGTGGCATATTTTAATGTAAGATACAGTTACTTGTGTTTTCCTTGAGTTATTGAGTCTATGATACACAGCTTCTGTGGTCCTGATTGTGGCATATTTTAATGTAAGATACAGTTACTTGTGTTTTCCTTGAGTTATTGAGTCTATGATACACAGTTTCTGTGGTCCTGATTGTGACGTATTTTAATGTAAGATACAGTTACTTGTGTTTTCCTTGAGTTATTGAGTCTACGATACACAGTTTCTGTGGTCCTGATTGTGACATATTTTAATGTAAGATACAGTTACTTGTGTTTTCCTTGAGTTATTGAGTCTATGATACACAGTTTCTGTGGTCCTGATTGTGACATATTTTAATGTAAGATACAGTTACTTGTGTTTTCCTTGAGTTATTGAGTCTACGATACACAGTTTCTGTGGTCCTGATTGTGACATATTTTAATGTAAGATACAGTTACTTGTGTTTTCCTTGAGTTATTGAGTCTATGATACACAGTTTCTGTGGTGATTGTGACATATTTTAATGTAAGATACAGTTACTTGTGTTTTCCTTGAGTTATTGAGTCTATGATACACAGTTTCTGTGGTCCTGATTGTGACATATTTTAATGTAAGATACAGTTACTTGTGTTTTCCTTGAGTTATTGAGTCTATGATACACAGTTTCTGTGGTCCTGATTGTGACATATTTTAATGTAAGATACAATTACTTGTGTTTTCCTTGAGTTATTGAGTCTATGATACACAGTTTCTGTGGTCCTGATTATGACATATTTTAATGTAAGATACAGTTACTTGTGTTTTCCTTGAGTTATTGAGTCTACGATACACAGTTTCTGTGGTCCTGATTGTGGCATATTTTAATGTAAGATACAGTTACTTGTGTTTTCCTTGAGTTATTGAGTCTATGATACACAGTTTCTGTGGTCCTGATTGTGGCATATTTTAATGTAAGATACAGTTACTTGTGTTTTCCTTGAGTTATTGAGTCTATGATACACAGTTTCTGTGGTCCTGATTGTGACGCATATTTTAATGTAAGATACAGTTACTTGTGTTTTCATTGAGTTATTGAGTCTATGATACACAGTTTCTGTGGTCCCTGATTGTGACATATTTTAATGTAAGATACAGTTACTTGTGTTTTCCTTGAGTTATTGAGTCTATGATACACAGTTTCTGTGGTCCTGATTGTGACGTATTTTAATGTAAGATACAGTTACTTGTGTTTTCCTTGAGTTATTGAGTCTACGATACACAGTTTCTGTGGTCCTGATTGTGACATATTTTAATGTAAGATACAATTACTTGTGTTTTCCTTGGGTTAATGAGTCTATGATACACAGTTTCTGTGGTCCTGATTGTGACATATTTTAATGTAAGATACAGTTACTTGTGTTTTCCTTGAGTTATTGAGTCTATGATACACAGTTTCTGTGGTCCTGATTGTGACATATTTTAATGTAAGATACAGTTACTTGTGTTTTCCTTGGGTTATTGAGTCTATGATACACAGTTTCTGTGGTCCTGATTGTGACATATTTTAATGTAAGATACAGTTACTTGTGTTTTCCTTGAGTTATTGAGTCTACGATACACAGTTTTTGTGGTCCTGATTGTGACATATTTTAATGTAAGATACAGTTACTTGTGTTTTCCTTGAGTTATTGAGTCTACTGAAGATAAATAACTTTTCCTCATTGGTGATTTATAATTTTTTTATTCATAATATAGAATTTAGTTTTGATTTTCGTATCATTCTGTGTCAACATATGATTGTTCTGCCTCTTGAATTGCGGTAAACAGGAATCTACCATGATAAGTGCATCAGTTAAAGGTTATTAATTTAATGTGATTTAACAATGTACCTTATTCTAAGATGACTCTAAAACTGGCATTATTTGTGAGAAATGATAAAATAAAAACATAAATTCTCTCTCTCTCTCTTTTTTATTTACTTCAGAATATTTTGATTTACTCAGATTTTGCCAGGAAATGTGAAACTCAGACTCATCAATGCTACAGCTAAAGATGCTGGCTTGTACACCTGTCTTGCAACAAACGAGGTTCAATTAGCAGAGAAGCATTTCAACGTTGATGTTTTGGGTATGATTGTTACTGTTAAACAGAGGTTAATGTTGTAGAATAAATTATATATGATTGAATGATGCATGCTGTGTACTCATTAGTTCACATAAGAAACATTAACTGTCTTTTGAAACATTTCTTTGAAACTTCAGTATCTGAGTTTGGCTTATTCCTGTAAATATTCCATATTTTGACAAACCTTTATGTTAGGACTAGTTTTTCTCGTGTTTCACCACACAGCTTTGACTTAAATATATATATACTGTTCCATTTTATAAAACAAGACACACTTGTATAATTGCTTTTGGAAGATGGACCCAACAAAAGAAATATCTGCATTATATTTCATCATACCAGGATAGCAACTGTGATGGGTGAAGGTTGGGTGGCTGTGTTATAGACTGTATTGGTGAGTTTCATAGCTTATTATTAAACAATAATTGAGAGTAACCTATGAAGGATTGAGGTTGGATGACTACATTAAGAACTGTATTGGTGAGTTTCATAGCTTATTATTAAACAATAATTGAGAGTAATTTATGATGGATTGAGGCTGGATGACTATATTAAGAACTGTATTGGTGAGTTTCACAGCTCATTATTAAACAATAATTGAGAGTAATTTATGATGGATTGAGGCTGGATGACTATATTAAGAACTGTATTGGTGAGTTTCATAGCTTATTATTAAACAATAATTAAGAGTAATTTATGATGGATTGAGGTTGGATGACTATATTAAGAACTGTATTGGTGAGTTTCACAGCTCATTATTAAACAATAATTGAGAGTAACCTATGATAGATGGAGACTGGATGACTATATTAAGAACTGTATTGGTGAGTTTCACAGCTCATTATTAAACAATAATTGAGAGTAACCTATGATGGATTGAGGCTGGATGACTATATTAAGAACTGTATTGGTGAGTTTCACAGCTCATTATTAAACAATAATTGAGAGTAACCTATGATGGATTGAGGTTGGATGACTATATTAAGAACTGTATTGGTGAGTTTCATAGCTTATTATTAAACAATAATTGAGAGTAACCTATGATGGATTGAGACTGGATGACTATATTAAGAACTGTATTGGTGAGTTTCACAGCTCATTATTAAACAATAATTGAGAGTAACCTATGATGGATTGAGGCTGGATGACTATATTAAGAACTGTATTGGTGAGTTTCACAGCTCATTATTAAACAATAATTGAGAGTAACCTATGATGGATTGAGGCTGGATGACTATATTAAGAACTGTATTGGTGAGTTTCACAGCTCATTATTAAACAATAATTGAGAGTAACCTATGATGGATTGAGGCTGGATGACTTAAGAACTGTATTGGTGAGTTTCACAGCTCATTATTAAACAATAATTGAGAGTAACCTATGATGGATTGAGGCTGGATGACTATATTAAGAACTGTATTGGTGAGTTTCATTGGTAGCTCATTATTAAACAATAATAGAGAGTAACCTATGATGGATTGAGGCTGGATGACTATATTAAGAACTGTATTGGTGAGTTTAACAGCTCATTATTAAACAATAATTGAGGTAACCTATGATGGATTGAGGCTGGATGACTATATTAAGAACTGTATTGGTGAGTTTCACAGCTCATTATTAAACAATAATTG
>NC_134834.1:2665438-2715843 GCF_004210375.1 Tachypleus tridentatus
ATACAACAGAAAAGTGATTATAATATTATACGTACAAGAATCTAGAATCTATTATTATATATACAACAGAAAGAAGTGATTATAATATTATACATACAAGAATCTAGTATTATTATATATACAACAGAAAAAGTGATTATAATATAAACATACAAAGAATCTAGTATTATTATATATACAACAGAAAGTGATTATAATATTATACATACAAGAATCTAGTATTATTATATATACAACAGAAAAGTGATTATAATATTATACATACAAGAATCTAGTATTATTATATATACAACAGAAAAGTGATTATAATATTATACATACAAGAATCTAGTATTATTATATATACAACAGAAAAGTGATTATAATATTATACATACAAGAATCTAGTATTATTATATATACAACAGAAAAGTGATTATAATATTATACATACAAGAATCTAGTATTATTATATATACAACAGAAAAGTGATTATAATATTATACATACAAGAATCTAGTATTATTATATATACAACAGAAAAGTGATTATAATATTATACATACAAGAATCTAGTATTATTATATATACAACAGAAAAGTGATTATAATATTATACATACAAGAATCTAGTATTATTATATATACAACAGAAAAGTGATTATAATATTATACATACAAGAATCTAGTATTATTATATATACAACAGAAAAGTGATTATAATATTATACATACAAGAATCTAGTATTATTATATATACAACAGAAAAGATTATAAATTATACATACAAGAATCTAGTATTATTATATATACATACAGAAAAGTGATTATAATATTATACATACAAGAATCTAGTATTATTATATACAACAGAAAAGTGATTATAATATTATACATACAAGAATTTAGTATTATTATATATACAACAGAAAAGTGATTATAATATTATACATACAAGGAATCTAGTATTATTATATATACAACAGAAAAGTGATTATAATATTATACATACAAGAATCTAGTATTATTATATATACAACAGAAAAGTGATTATAATATTATACATACAAGAATCTAGTATTATTATATATACAACAGAAAAGTGATTATAATATTATACATACAAGAATCTAGTATTATTATATATACAACAGAAAAGTGATTATAATATTATACATACAAGAATCTAGTATTATTATATATACAACAGAAAAGTGATTATAATATTATACATACAAGAATCTAGTATTATTATATATACAACAGAAAAGTGATTATAATATTATACATACAAGAATCTAGTATTATTATATATACAACAGAAAAGTGATTATAATATTATACATACAAGAATCTAGTATTATTATATATACAACAGAAAAGTGATTATAATATTATACATACAAGAATCTAGTATTATTATATATACAACAGAAAAGTGATTATAATATTATACATACAAGAATCTAGTATTA
This sequence comes from Tachypleus tridentatus, assembly GCF_004210375.1. Taxonomy (NCBI): domain Eukaryota; kingdom Metazoa; phylum Arthropoda; class Merostomata; order Xiphosura; family Limulidae; genus Tachypleus; species Tachypleus tridentatus. The sequence goes on from NC_134834.1 coordinate 2,666,892, forward strand.
TTATATATACAACAGAAAAGTGATTATAATATTATACATACAAGAATCTAGTATTATTATATATACAACAGAAAAGTGATTATAATATTATACATACAAGAATCTAGTATTATTATATATACAACAGAAAAGTGATTATAATATTATACATACAAGAATCTAGTATTATTATATATACAACAGAAAAGTGATTATAATATTATACATACAAGAATCTAGTATTATTATATATATACAAAAGATTATAATATTATACATAAAGAATCTGTATTATTATATATACAACAGAAAAGTGATTATAATAATACAAGAATCTAGTATTATTATATATACAACAGAAAAGTGATTATAATATTATACATACAAGAATCTAGTATTATTATATATACAACAGAAAAGTGATTATAATATTATACATACAAGAATCTAGTATTATTATATATACAACAGAAAAGTGATTATAATATTATACATACAAGAATCTAGTATTATTATATATACAACAGAAAAGTGATTATAATATTATACATACAAGAATCTAGTATTATTATATATACAACAGAAAAGTGATTATAATATTATACATACAAGAATCTAGTATTATTATATATACAACAGAAAAGTGATTATAATATTATACATACAAGAATCTAGTATTATTATATATACAACAGAAAAGTGATTATAATATTATACATACAAGAATCTAGTATTATTATATATACAACAGAAAAGTGATTATAATATTATACATACAAGAATCTAGTATTATTATATATACAACAGATTATAATATTATACATAAGAATCTAGTATTATTATATATACAACAGAAAAGTATTTATATATATACACAAGAATCTAGTATTATTATATATACAACAGAAAAGTGATTATAATATTATACGTACAAGAATCTAGTATTATTATATATACAACAGAAAAGTGATTATAATATTATACATACAAGAATCTAGTATTATTATATATACAACAGAAAAGTGATTATAATATTATACATACAAGAATCTAGTATTATTATATATACAACAGAAAAGTGATTATAATATTATACATACAAGAATCTAGTATTATTATATATACAACAGAAAAGTGATTATAATATTATACATACAAGAATCTAGTATTATTATATATACAACAGAAAAGTGATTATAATATTATACATACAAGAATCTAGTATTATTATATATACAACAGAAAAGTGATTATAATATTATACATACAAGAATCTAGTATTATTATATATACAACAGAAAAGTGATTATAATATTATACATACAAGAATCTAGTATTATTATATATACAACAGAAAAGTGATTATAATATTATACATACAAGAATCTAGTATTATTATATATACAACAGAAAAGTGATTATAATATTATACATACAAGAATCTAGTATTATTATATATACAACAGAAAAGTGATTATAATATTATACATACAAGAATTTAGTATTATTATATATACAACAGAAAAGTGATTATAATATAATACGTACAAGAATCTAGTATTATTATAAATACAACAGAAAAGTGATTATAATATAATACATACAAGAATCTAGTATTATTATATATACAACAGAAAAGTGATTATACAACAGAAAAGTGATTATAATATACATACAAGAATCTAGTATTATTATATATACAACAGAAAAGTGATTATAATATTATACATACAAGAATCTAGTATTATTATATATACAACAGAAAAGTGATTATAATATTATACATACAAGAATCTAGTATTATTATATATACAACAGAAAAGTGATTATAATATTATACATACAAGAATCTAGTATTATTATATATACAACAGAAAAGTGATTATAATATTATACATACAAGAATCTAGTATTATTATATATACAACAGAAAAGTGATTATAATATTATACATACAAGAATCTAGTATTATTATATATACAACAGAAAAGTGATTATAATATTATACATACAAGAATCTAGTATTATTATATATACAACAGAAGTGATTATAATATTATACAACAAGAATCTAGTATTATATATAGTGATTATAATATTATACATACAAGAATCTAGTATTATTATATATACAACAGAAAAGTGATTATAATATTATACATACAAGAATCTAGTATTATTATATATACAACAGAAAAGTGATTATAATATTATACATACAAGAATCTAGTATTATTATATATACAACAGAAAAGTGATTATAATATTATACATACAAGAATCTAGTATTATTATATATACAACAGAAAAGTGATTATAATATTATACATACAAGAATCTAGTATTATTATATATACAACAGAAAAGTGATTATAATATTATACATACAAGAATCTAGTATTATTATATATACAACAGAAAAGTGATTATAATATTATACATACAAGAATCTAGTATTATTATATATACAACAGAAAAAGTGATTATAATATTATACATACAAGAATCTAGTATTATTATATATACAACAGAAAAGTGATTATAATATTATACATACAAGAATCTAGTATTATTATATATACAACAGAAAAGTGATTATAATATTATACATACAAGAATCTAGTATTATTATATATACAACAGAAAAGTGATTATAATATTATACATACAAGAATCTAGTATTATTATATATACAACAGAAAAGTGATTATAATATTATACATACAAGAATCTAGTATTATTATATATACAACAGAAAAGTGATTATAATATATATAGTATTATTATATATACAACAGAAAAGTGATTATAATATTATACATACAAGAATCTAGTATTATTATATATACAACAGAAAAGTGATTATAATATTATACATACAAGAATCTAGTATTATTATATATACAACAGAAAAGTGATTATAATATTATACATACAAGAATCTAGTATTATTATATATACAACAGAAAAGTGATTATAATATTATACATACAAGAATCTAGTATTATTATATATACAACAGAAAAGTGATTATAATATTATACATACAAGAATCTAGTATTATTATATATACAACAGAAAAGTGATTATAATATTATACATACAAGAATCTAGTATTATTATATATACAACAGAAAAGTGATTATAATATTATACATACAAGAATCTAGTATTATTATATATACAACAGAAAAGTGATTATAATATTATACATACAAGAATCTAGTATTATTATATATACAACAGAAAAGTGATTATAATATTATACATACAAGAATCTAGTATTATTATATATACAACAGAAAAGTGATTATAATATTATACATACAAGAATCTAGTATTATTATATATACAACAGAAAAGTGATTATAATATTATACATACAAGAATCTAGTATTATTATATATACAACAGAAAAGTGATTATAATATTATACATACAAGAATCTAGTATTATTATATATACAACAGAAAAGTGATTATAATATTATACATACAAGAATCTAGTATTATTATATATACAACAGAAAAGTGATTATAATATTATACATACAAGAATCTAGTATTATTATATATACAACAGAAAAGTGATTATAATATTATACATACAAGAATCTAGTATTATTATATATACAACAGAAAAGTGATTATAATATTATACATACAAGAATCTAGTATTATTATATATACAACAGAAAAGTGATTATAATATTATACATACAAGAATCTAGTATTATTATATATACAACAGAAAAGTGATTATAATATTATACATACAAGAATCTAGTATTATTATATATACAACAGAAAAGTGATTATAATATTATACATACAAGAATCTAGTATTATTATATATACAACAGAAAAGTGATTATAATATTATACATACAAGAATCTAGTATTATTATATATACAACAGAAAAGTGATTATAATATTATACATACAAGAATCTAGTATTATTATATATACAACAGAAAAGTGATTATAATATTATACATACAAGAATCTAGTATTATTATATATACAACAGAAAAGTGATTATAATATTATACATACAAGAATCTAGTATTATTATATATACAACAGAAAAGTGATTATAATATTATACATACAAGAATCTAGTATTATTATATATACAACAGAAAAGTGATTATAATATTATACATACAAGAATCTAGTATTATTATATATACAACAGAAAAGTGATTATAATATTATACATACAAGAATCTAGTATTATTATATATACAACAGAAAAGTGATTATAATATTATACATACAAGAATCTAGTATTATTATATATACAACAGAAAAGTGATTATAATATTATACATACAAGAATCTAGTATTATTATATATACAACAGAAAAGTGATTATAATATTATACATACAAGAATCTAGTATTATTATATATACAACAGAAAAGTGATTATAATATTATACATACAAGAATCTAGTATTATTATATATACAACAGAAAAGTGATTATAATATTATACATACAAGAATCTAGTATTATTATATATACAACAGAAAAGTGATTATAATATTATACATACAAGAATCTAGTATTATTATATATACAACAGAAAAGTGATTATAATATTATACATACAAGAATCTAGTATTATTATATATACAACAGAAAAGTGATTATAATATTATACATACAAGAATCTAGTATTATTATATACAACAGAAAAGTGATTATAATATTATACGTACAAGAATCTAGTATTATTATATATACAACAGAAAAGTGATTATAATATTATACATACAAGAATCTAGTATTATTATATATACAACAGAAAAGTGATTATAATATTATACATACAAGAATCTAGTATTATTATATATACAACAGAAAAGTGATTATAATATTATACATACAAGAATCTAGTATTATTATATATACAACAGAAAAGTGATTATAATATTATACATACAAGAATCTAGTATTATTATATATACAACAGAAAAGTGATTATAATATTATACATACAAGAATCTAGTATTATTATATATACAACAGAAAAGTGATTATAATATTATACATACAAGAATCTAGTATTATTATATATACAACAGAAAAGTGATTATAATATTATACATACAAGAATCTAGTATTATTATATATACAACAGAAAAGTGATTATAATATTATACATACAAGAATCTAGTATTATTATATATACAACAGAAAAGTGATTATAATATTATACATACAAGAATCTAGTATTATTATATATACAACAGAAAAGTGATTATAATATTATACATACAAGAATCTAGTATTATTATATATACAACAGAAAAGTGATTATAATATTATACATACAAGAATCTAGTATTATTATATATACAACAGAAAAGTGATTATAATATTATACATACAAGAATCTAGTATTATTATATATACAACAGAAAAGTGATTATAATATTATACATACAAGAATCTAGTATTATTATATATACAACAGAAAAGTGATTATAATATTATACATACAAGAATCTAGTATTATTATATATACAACAGAAAAGTGATTATAATATTATACATACAAGAATCTAGTATTATTATATATACAACAGAAAAGTGATTATAATATTATACATACAAGAATCTAGTATTATTATATATACAACAGAAAAGTGATTATAATATTATACATACAAGAATCTAGTATTATTATATATACAACAGAAAAGTGATTATAATATTATACATACAAGAATCTAGTATTATTATATATACAACAGAAAAGTGATTATAATATTATACATACAAGAATCTAGTATTATTATATATACAACAGAAAAGTGATTATAATATTATACATACAAGAATCTAGTATTATTATATATACAACAGAAAAGTGATTATAATATTATACATACAAGAATCTAGTATTATTATATATACAACAGAAAAGTGATTATAATATTATACATACAAGAATCTAGTATTATTATATATACAACAGAAAAGTGATTATAATATTATACATACAAGAATCTAGTATTATTATATATACAACAGAAAAGTGATTATAATATTATACATACAAGAATCTAGTATTATTATATATACAACAGAAAAGTGATTATAATATTATACATACAAGAATCTAGTATTATTATATATACAACAGAAAAGTGATTATAATATTATACATACAAGAATCTAGTATTATTATATATACAACAGAAAAGTGATTATAATATTATACATACAAGAATCTAGTATTATTATATATACAACAGAAAAGTGATTATAATATTATACATACAAGAATCTAGTATTATTATATATACAACAGAAAAGTGATTATAATATTATACATACAAGAATCTAGTATTATTATATATACAACAGAAAAGTGATTATAATATTATACATACAAGAATCTAGTATTATTATATATACAACAGAAAAGTGATTATAATATTATACATACAAGAATCTAGTATTATTATATATACAACAGAAAAGTGATTATAATATCATACAAGAATCTAGTATTATTATATATACAACAGAAAAGTGATTATAATATTATACATACAAGAATCTAGTATTATTATATATACAACAGAAAAGTGATTATAATATTATACATACAAGAATCTAGTATTATTATATATACAACAGAAAAGTGATTATAATATTATACATACAAGAATCTAGTATTATTATATATACAACAGAAAAGTGATTATAATATTATACATACAAGAATCTAGTATTATTATATACAAAACAGAAAAGTGATTATAATATTATACATACAAGAATCTAGTATTATTATATATACAACAGAAAAGTGATTATAATATTATACATACAAGAATCTAGTATTATTATATATACAACAGAAAAGTGATTATAATATTATACATACAAGAATCTAGTATTATTATATATACAACAGAAAAGTGATTATAATATTATACATACAAGAATCTAGTATTATTATATATACAACAGAAAAGTGATTATAATATTATACATACAAGAATCTAGTATTATTATATATACAACAGAAAAGTGATTATAATATTATACATACAAGAATCTAGTATTATTATATATACAACAGAAAAGTGATTATAATATTATACATACAAGAATCTAGTATTATTATATATACAACAGAAAAGTGATTATAATATTATACATACAAGAATCTAGTATTATTATATATACAACAGAAAAGTGATTATAATATTATACATACAAGAATCTAGTATTATTATATATACAACAGAAAAGTGATTATAATATTATACATACAAGAATCTAGTATTATTATATATACAACAGAAAAGTGATTATAATATTATACATACAAGAATCTAGTATTATTATATATACAACAGAAAAGTGATTATAATATTATACATACAAGAATCTAGTATTATTATATATACAACAGAAAAGTGATTATAATATTATACATACAAGAATCTAGTATTATTATATATACAACAGAAAAGTGATTATAATATTATACATACAAGAATCTAGTATTATTATATATACAACAGAAAAGTGATTATAATATTATACATACAAGAATCTAGTATTATTATATATACAACAGAAAAGTGATTATAATATTATACATACAAGAATCTAGTATTATTATATATACAACAGAAAAGTGATTATAATATTATACATACAAGAATCTAGTATTATTATATATACAACAGAAAAGTGATTATAATATTATACATACAAGAATCTAGTATTATTATATATACAACAGAAAAGTGATTATAATATTATACATACAAGAATCTAGTATTATTATATATACAACAGAAAAGTGATTATAATATTATACATACAAGAATCTAGTATTATTATATATACAACAGAAAAGTGATTATAATATTATACATACAAGAATCTAGTATTATTATATATACAACAGAAAAGTGATTATAATATTATACATACAAGAATCTAGTATTATTATATATACAACAGAAAAGTGATTATAATATTATACATACAAGAATCTAGTATTATTATATATACAACAGAAAAGTGATTATAATATTATACATACAAGAATCTAGTATTATTATATATACAACAGAAAAGTGATTATAATATTATACATACAAGAATCTAGTATTATTATATATACAACAGAAAAGTGATTATAATATTATACATACAAGAATCTAGTATTATTATATATACAACAGAAAAGTGATTATAATATTATACATACAAGAATCTAGTATTATTATATATACAACAGAAAAGTGATTATAATATTATACATACAAGAATCTAGTATTATTATATATACAACAGAAAAGTGATTATAATATTATACATACAAGAATCTAGTATTATTATATATACAACAGAAAAGTGATTATAATATTATACATACAAGAATCTAGTATTATTATATATACAACAGAAAAGTGATTATAATATTATACATACAAGAATCTAGTATTATTATATATACAACAGAAAAGTGATTATAATATTATACATACAAGAATCTAGTATTATTATATATACAACAGAAAAGTGATTATAATATTATACATACAAGAATCTAGTATTATTATATATACAACAGAAAAGTGATTATAATATTATACATACAAGAATCTAGTATTATTATATATACAACAGAAAAGTGATTATAATATTATACATACAAGAATCTAGTATTATTATATATACAACAGAAAAGTGATTATAATATTATACATACAAGAATCTAGTATTATTATATATACAACAGAAAAGTGATTATAATATTATACATACAAGAATCTAGTATTATTATATATACAACAGAAAAGTGATTATAATATTATACATACAAGAATCTAGTATTATTATATATACAACAGAAAAGTGATTATAATATTATAGATACAAGAATCTAGTATTATTATATATACAACAAAAGTGATTATAATATTATACATACAAGAATCTAGTATTATTATATATACAACAGAAAAGTGATTATAATATTATACATACAAGAATCTAGTATTATTATATATACAACAGAAAAGTGATTATAATATTATACATACAAGAATCTAGTATTATTATATATACAACAGAAAAGTGATTATAATATTATACATACAAGAATCTAGTATTATTATATATACAACAGAAAAGTGATTATAATATTATACATACAAGAATCTAGTATTATTATATATACAACAGAAAAGTGATTATAATATTATACATACAAGAATCTAGTATTATTATATATACAACAGAAAAGTGATTATAATATTATACATACAAGAATCTAGTATTATTATATATACAACAGAAAAGTGATTATAATATTATACATACAAGAATCTAGTATTATTATATATACAACAGAAAAGTGATTATAATATTATACATACAAGAATCTAGTATTATTATATATACAACAGAAAAGTGATTATAATATTATACATACAAGAATCTAGTATTATTATATATACAACAGAAAAGTGATTATAATATTATACATACAAGAATCTAGTATTATTATATATACAACAGAAAAGTGATTATAATATTATACATACAAGAATCTAGTATTATTATATATACAACAGAAAAGTGATTATAATATTATACATACAAGAATCTAGTATTATTATATATACAACAGAAAAGTGATTATAATATTATACATACAAGAATCTAGTATTATTATATATACAACAGAAAAGTGATTATAATATTATACATACAAGAATCTAGTATTATTATATATACAACAGAAAAGTGATTATAATATTATACATACAAGAATCTAGTATTATTATATATACAACAGAAAAGTGATTATAATATTATACACAAGAATCTAGTATTATTATATATACAACAGAAAAGTGATTATAATATTATACATACAAGAATCTAGTATTATTATATATACAACAGAAAAGTGATTATAATATTATACATACAAGAATCTAGTATTATTATATATACAACAGAAAAGTGATTATAATATTATACATACAAGAATCTAGTATTATTATATATACAACAGAAAAGTGATTATAATATTATACATACAAGAATCTAGTATTATTATATATACAACAGAAAAGTGATTATAATATTATACATACAAGAATCTAGTATTATTATATATACAACAGAAAAGTGATTATAATATTATACATACAAGAATCTAGTATTATTATATATACAACAGAAAAGTGATTATAATATTATACATACAAGAATCTAGTATTATTATATATACAACAGAAAAGTGATTATAATATTATACATACAAGAATCTAGTATTATTATATATACAACAGAAAAGTGATTATAATATTATACATACAAGAATCTAGTATTATTATATATACAACAGAAAAGTGATTATAATATTATACATACAAGAATCTAGTATTATTATATATACAACAGAAAAGTGATTATAATATTATACATACAAGAATCTAGTATTATTATATATACAACAGAAAAGTGATTATAATATTATACATACAAGAATCTAGTATTATTATATATACAACAGAAAAGTGATTATAATATTATACATACAAGAATCTAGTATTATTATATATACAACAGAAAAGTGATTATAATATTATACATACAAGAATCTAGTATTATTATATATACAACAGAAAAGTGATTATAATATTATACATACAAGAATCTAGTATTATTATATATACAACAGAAAAGTGATTATAATATTATACATACAAGAATCTAGTATTATTATATATACAACAGAAAAGTGATTATAATATTATACATACAAGAATCTAGTATTATTATATATACAACAGAAAAGTGATTATAATATTATACATACAAGAATCTAGTATTATTATATATACAACAGAAAAGTGATTATAATATTATACATACAAGAATCTAGTATTATTATATATACAACAGAAAAGTGATTATAATATTATACATACAAGAATCTAGTATTATTATATATACAACAGAAAAGTGATTATAATATTATACATACAAGAATCTAGTATTATTATATATACAACAGAAAAGTGATTATAATATTATACATACAAGAATCTAGTATTATTATATATACAACAGAAAAGTGATTATAATATTATACATACAAGAATCTAGTATTATTATATATACAACAGAAAAGTGATTATAATATTATACATACAAGAATCTAGTATTATTATATATACAACAGAAAAGTGATTATAATATTATACATACAAGAATCTAGTATTATTATATATACAACAGAAAAGTGATTATAATATTATACATACAAGAATCTAGTATTATTATATATACAACAGAAAAGTGATTATAATATTATACATACAAGAATCTAGTATTATTATATATACAACAGAAAAGTGATTATAATATTATACATACAAGAATCTAGTATTATTATATATACAACAGAAAAGTGATTATAATATTATACATACAAGAATCTAGTATTATTATATATACAACAGAAAAGTGATTATAATATTATACATACAAGAATCTAGTATTATTATATATACAACAGAAAAGTGATTATAATATTATACATACAAGAATCTAGTATTATTATATATACAACAGAAAAGTGATTATAATATTATACATACAAGAATCTAGTATTATTATATATACAACAGAAAAGTGATTATAATATTATACATACAAGAATCTAGTATTATTATATATACAACAGAAAAGTGATTATAATATTATACATACAAGAATCTAGTATTATTATATATACAACAGAAAAGTGATTATAATATTATACATACAAGAATCTAGTATTATTATATATACAACAGAAAAGTGATTATAATATTATACATACAAGAATCTAGTATTATTATATATACAACAGAAAAGTGATTATAATATTATACATACAAGAATCTAGTATTATTATATATACAACAGAAAAGTGATTATAATATTATACATACAAGAATCTAGTATTATTATATATACAACAGAAAAGTGATTATAATATTATACATACAAGAATCTAGTATTATTATATATACAACAGAAAAGTGATTATAATATTATACATACAAGAATCTAGTATTATTATATATACAACAGAAAAGTGATTATAATATTATACATACAAGAATCTAGTATTATTATATATACAACAGAAAAGTGATTATAATATTATACATACAAGAATCTAGTATTATTATATATACAACAGAAAAGTGATTATAATATTATACATACAAGAATCTAGTATTATTATATATACAACAGAAAAGTGATTATAATATTATACATACAAGAATCTAGTATTATTATATATACAACAGAAAAGTGATTATAATATTATACATACAAGAATCTAGTATTATTATATATACAACAGAAAAGTGATTATAATATTATACATACAAGAATCTAGTATTATTATATATACAACAGAAAAGTGATTATAATATTATACATACAAGAATCTAGTATTATTATATATACAACAGAAAAGTGATTATAATATTATACATACAAGAATCTAGTATTATTATATATACAACAGAAAAGTGATTATAATATTATACATACAAGAATCTAGTATTATTATATATACAACAGAAAAGTGATTATAATATTATACATACAAGAATCTAGTATTATATATATATACAACAGAAAAGTGATTATAATATTATACATACAAGAATCTAGTATTATTATATATACAACAGAAAAGTGATTATAATATTATACATACAAGAATCTAGTATTATTATATATACAACAGAAAAGTGATTATAATATTATACATACAAGAATCTAGTATTATTATATATACAACAGAAAAGTGATTATAATATTATACATACAAGAATCTAGTATTATTATATATACAACAGAAAAGTGATTATAATATTATACATACAAGAATCTAGTATTATTATATATACAACAGAAAAGTGATTATAATATTATACATACAAGAATCTAGTATTATTATATATACAACAGAAAAGTGATTATAATATTATACATACAAGAATCTAGTATTATTATATATACAACAGAAAAGTGATTATAATATTATACATACAAGAATCTAGTATTATTATATATACAACAGAAAAGTGATTATAATATTATACATACAAGAATCTAGTATTATTATATATACAACAGAAAAGTGATTATAATATTATACATACAAGAATCTAGTATTATTATATATACAACAGAAAAGTGATTATAATATTATACATACAAGAATCTAGTATTATTATTATATACAACAGAAAAGTGATTATAATATTATACATACAAGAATCTAGTATTATTATATATACAACAGAAAAGTGATTATAATATTATACATACAAGAATCTAGTATTATTATATATACAACAGAAAAGTGATTATAATATTATACATACAAGAATCTAGTATTATTATATATACAACAGAAAAGTGATTATAATATTATACATACAAGAATCTAGTATTATTATATATACAACAGAAAAGTGATTATAATATTATACATACAAGAATCTAGTATTATTATATATACAACAGAAAAGTGATTATAATATTATACATACAAGAATCTAGTATTATTATATATACAACAGAAAAGTGATTATAATATTATACATACAAGAATCTAGTATTATTATATATACAACAGAAAAGTGATTATAATATTATACATACAAGAATCTAGTATTATTATATATACAACAGAAAAGTGATTATAATATTATACATACAAGAATCTAGTATTATTATATATACAACAGTATTATTATATATACAACAAAAGTGATTATAATATTATACATACAAGAATCTAGTATTATTATATATACAACAGAAAAGTGATTATAATATTATACATACAAGAATCTAGTATTATTATATATACAACAGAAAAGTGATTATAATATTATACATACAAGAATCTAGTATTATTATATATACAACAGAAAAGTGATTATAATATTATACATACAAGAATCTAGTATTATTATATATACAACAGAAAAGTGATTATAATATTATACATACAAGAATCTAGTATTATTATATATACAACAGAAAAGTGATTATAATATTATACATACAAGAATCTAGTATTATTATATATACAACAGAAAAGTGATTATAATATTATACATACAAGAATCTAGTATTATTATATATACAACAGAAAAGTGATTATAATATTATACATACAAGAATCTAGTATTATTATATATACAACAGAAAAGTGATTATAATATTATACATACAAGAATCTAGTATTATTATATATACAACAGAAAAGTGATTATAATATTATACATACAAGAATCTAGTATTATTATATATACAACAGAAAAGTGATTATAATATTATACATACAAGAATCTAGTATTATTATATATACAACAGAAAAGTGATTATAATATTATACATACAAGAATCTAGTATTATTATATATACAACAGAAAAGTGATTATAATATTATACATACAAGAATCTAGTATTATTATATATACAACAGAAAAGTGATTATAATATTATACATACAAGAATCTAGTATTATTATATATACAACAGAAAAGTGATTATAATATTATACATACAAGAATCTAGTATTATTATATATACAACAGAAAAGTGATTATAATATTATACATACAAGAATCTAGTATTATTATAAATACAACAGAAAAGTGATTATAATATTATACATACAAGAATCTAGTATTATTATATATACAACAGAAAAGTGATTATAATATTATACATACAAGAATCTAGTATTATTATATATATACAACAGATTATAATATTATAACAAGTGATTATAATATTATACATACAAGAATTTAGTATTATTATATACAAAACAGAAAAGTGATTATAATATTATACATACAAGAATCTAGTATTATTATATATACAACAGAAAAGTGATTATAATATTATACATACAAGAATCTAGTATTATTATATATACAACAGAAAAGTGATTATAATATTATACATACAAGAATCTAGTATTATTATATATACAACAGAAAAGTGATTATAATATTATACATACAAGAATCTAGTATTATTATATATACAACAGAAAAGTGATTATAATATTATACATACAAGAATCTAGTATTATTATATATACAACAGAAAAGTGATTATAATATTATACATACAAGAATCTAGTATTATTATATATACAACAGAAAAGTGATTATAATATTATACATACAAGAATCTAGTATTATTATATATACAACAGAAAAGTGATTATAATATTATACATACAAGAATCTAGTATTATTATATATACAACAGAAAAGTGATTATAATATTATACATACAAGAATCTAGTATTATTATATATACAACAGAAAAGTGATTATAATATTATACATACAAGAATCTAGTATTATTATATATACAACAGAAAAGTGATTATAATATTATACATACAAGAATCTAGTATTATTATATATACAACAGAAAAGTGATTATAATATTATACATACAAGAATCTAGTATTATTATATATACAACAGAAAAGTGATTATAATATTATACATACAAGAATCTAGTATTATTATATATACAACAGAAAAGTGATTATAATATTATACATACAAGAATCTAGTATTATTATATATACAACAGAAAAGTGATTATAATATTATACATACAAGAATCTAGTATTATTATATATACAACAGAAAAGTGATTATAATATTATACATACAAGAATCTAGTATTATTATATATACAACAGAAAAGTGATTATAATATTATACATACAAGAATCTAGTATTATTATATATACAACAGAAAAGTGATTATAATATTATACATACAAGAATCTAGTATTATTATATATACAACAGAAAAGTGATTATAATATTATATACATACAAGAATCTAGTATTATTATATATACAACAGAAAAGTGATTATAATATTATACATACAAGAATCTAGTATTATTATATATACAACAGAAAAGTGATTATAATATTATACATACAAGAATCTAGTATTATTATATATACAACAGAAAAGTGATTATAATATTATACATACAAGAATCTAGTATTATTATATATACAACAGAAAAGTGATTATAATATTATACATACAAGAATCTAGTATTATTATATATACAACAGAAAAGTGATTATAATATTATACATACAAGAATCTAGTATTATTATATATACAACAGAAAAGTGATTATAATATTATACATACAAGAATCTAGTATTATTATATATACAACAGAAAAGTGATTATAATATTATACATACAAGAATCTAGTATTATTATATATACAACAGAAAAGTGATTATAATATTATACATACAAGAATCTAGTATTATTATATATACAACAGAAAAGTGATTATAATATATATACAAGAATCTAGTATTATTATATATACAAGAATCTAGTATTATTATATATACAACAGAAAAGTGATTATAATATTATACATACAAGAATCTAGTATTATTATATATACAACAGAAAAGTGATTATAATATTATACATACAAGAATCTAGTATTATTATATATACAACAGAAAAGTGATTATAATATTATACATACAAGAATCTAGTATTATTATATATACAACAGAAAAGTGATTATAATATTATACATACAAGAATCTAGTATTATTATATATACAACAGAAAAGTGATTATAATATTATACATACAAGAATCTAGTATTATTATATATACAACAGAAAAGTGATTATAATATTATACATACAAGAATCTAGTATTATTATATATACAACAGAAAAGTGATTATAATATTATACATACAAGAATCTAGTATTATTATATATACAACAGAAAAGTGATTATAATATTATACATACAAGAATCTAGTATTATTATATATACAACAGAAAAGTGATTATAATATTATACATACAAGAATCTAGTATTATTATATATACAACAGAAAAGTGATTATAATATTATACATACAAGAATCTAGTATTATTATATATACAACAGAAAAGTGATTATAATATTATACATACAAGAATCTAGTATTATTATATATACAACAGAAAAGTGATTATAATATTATACATACAAGAATCTAGTATTATTATATATACAACAGAAAAGTGATTATAATATTATACATACAAGAATCTAGTATTATTATATATACAACAGAAAAGTGATTATAATATTATACATACAAGAATCTAGTATTATTATATATACAACAGAAAAGTGATTATAATATATATACAGAAAATACAAGAATCTAGTATTATTATATATACAACAGAAAAGTGATTATAATATTATACATACAAGAATCTAGTATTATTATATATACAACAGAAAAGTGATTATAATATTATACATACAAGAATCTAGTATTATTATATATACAACAGAAAAGTGATTATAATATTATACATACAAGAATCTAGTATTATTATATATACAACAGAAAAGTGATTATAATATTATACATACAAGAATCTAGTATTATTATATATACAACAGAAAAGTGATTATAATATTATACATACAAGAATCTAGTATTATTATATATACAACAGAAAAGTGATTATAATATTATACATACAAGAATCTAGTATTATTATATATACAACAGAAAAGTGATTATAATATTATACATACAAGAATCTAGTATTATTATATATACAACAGAAAAGTGATTATAATATTATACATACAAGAATCTAGTATTATTATATATACAACAGAAAAGTGATTATAATATTATACATACAAGAATCTAGTATTATTATATATACAACAGAAAAGTGATTATAATATTATACATACAAGAATCTAGTATTATTATATATACAACAGAAAAGTGATTATAATATTATACATACAAGAATCTAGTATTATTATATATACAACAGAAAAGTGATTATAATATTATACATACAAGAATCTAGTATTATTATATATACAACAGAAAAGTGATTATAATATTATACATACAAGAATCTAGTATTATTATATATACAACAGAAAAGTGATTATAATATTATACATACAAGAATCTAGTATTATTATATATACAACAGAAAAGTGATTATAATATTATACATACAAGAATCTAGTATTATTATATATACAACAGAAAAGTGATTATAATATTATACATACAAGAATCTAGTATTATTATATATACAACAGAAAAGTGATTATAATATTATACATACAAGAATCTAGTATTATTATATATACAACAGAAAAGTGATTATAATATTATACATACAAGAATCTAGTATTATTATATATACAACAGAAAAGTGATTATAATATTATACATACAAGAATCTAGTATTATTATATATACAACAGAAAAGTGATTATAATATTATACACACAAGAATCTAGTATTATTATATATACAACAGAAAAGTGATTATAATATTATACGTACAAGAATCTAGTATTATTATATATACAACAGAAAAGTGATTATAATATAATACATACAAGAATCTAGTATTATTATATATACAACAGAAAAGTGATTATAATATTATACATACAAGAATCTAGTATTATTATATATACAACAGAAAAGTGATTATAATATTATACATACAAGAATCTAGTATTATTATATATACAACAGAAAAGTGATTATAATATTATACATACAAGAATCTAGTATTATTATATATACAACAGAAAAGTTATAATATTATACATACAAGAATCTAGTATTATTATATATACAACAGAATCTAGTATTATTATATATACAACAACAGAAAGTGATTATAATATTATACATACAAGAATCTAGTATTATTATATATACAACAGAAAAGTGATTATAATATTATACATACAAGAATCTAGTATTATTATATATACAACAGAAAAGTGATTATAATATTATACATACAAGAATCTAGTATTATTATATATACAACAGATTAAAAGTGATTATAATATTATACATACAAGAATCTAGTATTATTATATATACAACAGAAAAGTGATTATAATATTATACATACAAGAATCTAGTATTATTATATATACAACAGAAAAGTGATTATAATATTATACATACAAGAATCTAGTATTATTATATATACAACAGAAAAGTGATTATAATATTATACATACAAGAATCTAGTATTATTATATATACAACAGAAAAGTGATTATAATATTATACATACAAGAATCTAGTATTATTATATATACAACAGAAAAGTGATTATAATATTATACATACAAGAATCTAGTATTATTATATATACAACAGAAAAGTGATTATAATATTATACATACAAGAATCTAGTATTATTATATATACAACAGAAAAGTGATTATAATATTATACATACAAGAATCTAGTATTATTATATATACAACAGAAAAGTGATTATAATATTATACATACAAGAATCTAGTATTATTATATATACAACAGAAAAGTGATTATAATATTATATATACAAGAATCTAGTATTATTATATATACAACAGAAAAGTGATTATAATATTATACATACAAGAATCTAGTATTATTATATATACAACAGAAAAGTGATTATAATATTATACATACAAGAATCTAGTATTATTATATATACAACAGAAAAGTGATTATAATATTATATACAAGAATCTAGTATTATTATATATACAACAGAAAAGTGATTATAATATTATACATACAAGAATCTAGTATTATTATATATACAACAGAAAAGTGATTATAATATTATACATACAAGAATCTAGTATTATTATATATACAACAGAAAAGTGATTATAATATTATACATACAAGAATCTAGTATTATTATATATACAACAGAAAAGTGATTATAATATTATACATACAAGAATCTAGTATTATTATATATACAACAGAAAAGTGATTATAATATTATACATACAAGAATCTAGTATTATTATATATACAACAGAAAAGTGATTATAATATTATACATACAAGAATCTAGTATTATTATATATACAACAGAAAAGTGATTATAATATTATACATACAAGAATCTAGTATTATTATATATACAACAGAAAAGTGATTATAATATTATACATACAAGAATCTAGTATTATTATATATACAACAGAAAAGTGATTATAATATTATACATACAAGAATCTAGTATTATTATATATACAACAGAAAAGTGATTATAATATTATACATACAAGAATCTAGTATTATTATATATACAACAGAAAAGTGATTATAATATTATACATACAAGAATCTAGTATTATTATATATACAACAGAAAAGTGATTATAATATTATACATACAAGAATCTA
Organism: Tachypleus tridentatus; assembly: GCF_004210375.1. NCBI lineage: Eukaryota > Metazoa > Arthropoda > Merostomata > Xiphosura > Limulidae > Tachypleus > Tachypleus tridentatus. The sequence goes on from NC_134834.1 coordinate 2,687,259, forward strand.
GTATTATTATATATACAACAGAAAAGTGATTATAATATTATACATACAAGAATCTAGTATTATTATATATACAACAGAAAAGTGATTATAATATTATACATACAAGAATCTAGTATTATTATATATACAACAGAAAAGTGATTATAATATTATACATACAAGAATCTAGTATTATTATATATACAACAGAAAAGTGATTATAATATTATACATACAAGAATCTAGTATTATTATATATACAACAGAAAAGTGATTATAATATTATATGTACAAGAATCTAGTATTATTATATATACAACAGAAAAGTGATTATAATATTATACGTACAAGAATCTAGTATTATTATATATACAACAGAAAAGTGATTATAATATTATACATACAAGAATGTAGTATTATTATATATACAACAGAAAAATGATTATAATATTATACATACACAATATTATAGTGTAGTGACAACAGTAATGACTACAATAGTATACATACACAAGAGTGTAGTGACTACAATATTGTATATACAACAGTAATGACTACAATAGTATACATACACAAGAGTGTAGTGACTACAATATTGTATATACAACAGTAATGACTACAATAGTATACATACACAAGAGTGTAGTGACTACATTATTGTATATACAACAGTAATGACTACAATAGTATACATACACAAGAGTGTAGTGACTACAATATTGTATATACAACAGTAATTACTACAATAGTATACATATACAAGAGTGTAGTGACTACAATATTATATATACAACAGTAATGACTACAATAGTATACATACACAAGAGTGTAGTGATTACAATATTATATATACAACAGTAATGACTACAATAGTATACATATACAAGAGTGTAATGATTACAATATTATATAACAAGTGTAGTGATTATAATATTATATATACAATAATATAGTGACTATAATATTATATATTCATATCACTTTACGTAAAATTATTTTTGACCTCGTAAAATGCTCTTCTAATTCCCACAATAGGTACTGAAAGATAAATGGCTTTAGGCTTAAGTATTCATTAGATAGGACTTGTTGCTGTTAAAGAGAAATCTACACAATGTATTATCTTGCTCTGCTCACAAAGGGTACTGAAACATGATTTAAACATACCACTGAGCTACATGGGAAGACAGAACTAGGATTTAAGCATCATCTGTTAATGGACTTAAGCCTACATAATGCAGATATAAGTAGAATTAAAGCATTATCTGTTAATGGAGTTAGGCCTACATCAGGCAGACACATCTGCGTGCTGAGTAAGTACGATTGAACCAATCTAGCTACATCCACTCAACATAAGGTAAAGATGAAAGTGGTCATAACATCTTTGTATTTATAAAGTTTAAGGGTAATTAGACGCTTTCTGTTATTCTACCATGTTTTTAAAACATTTTCCAAATTATATGATTTTGTTTTTCTTTTGTTTGTCTTTAGTTTAAGAACAATCTATTTTGGTTGTTTCATTTGGCACACATTATAAGACATACTAAATCTGGTTGCATTTAGAACAGTAATATTTTTTATGAGAAATGTTACAGAGGAAATCTCAATGTACCTGAGCTAACAGGAAGAATATTGTTGTTCTTCTGCCACGTTACTTTTGGTGGCGGGTGACCTGTTACTTCACAAGGGAGATCAACAGATTGGTTAACCAGAACCTTACTGACAGATGGTTCAGGAATAATGGATGGTGGAACTGAAAAACAAGAAAACTTTATCTTACAACTGTCAGTATTTATCTGATTATTTCTATATAAGTATTTTTCTTTCATCAAACAACTAACTGATTTACATAATATCAGTAGAGATTGTTAATATTTATATTTTTTTAGATTAGGAAGCAAGAATGAATCCGATGTCAAGTACATATATACGAAACTTAAAATTATTTTTAATAAAAACTATTTTATTTAAAAAGCTAAATTATACATGTTTCAAGTGAAATTATCACCATTTGTAATTTTTACATTGACAATAGAGAATAAATTTTAACTTCGTTTTAAACAAAAACATTTGAAACAAATTGAAAAGTATTAATATATTTCAATGTTGGAAAATCTAGCACCTGGAACAGTTGATTCTGATATCTCACTAACTTAGGATACATTATATAAACAGTGAACTAATAACATTTATAGTACATTACACTAACAGTTAACTAATAACATCTATGGTACATTACACTAACAGTTAACTAATAACATCTATGGTACATTACACTAACAGTTAACTAATAACATCTATGGTACATTACACAAACAGTTAACTAATAACATCTATGGTACATTACACTAACAGTTAACTAATAACATCTATGGTACATTACACTAACAGTTAACTAATAACATCTATAGTACATTACACTAACAGTTAACTAATAACATCTATGGTATATTACACTAACAGTTAACTAATAACATCTATGGTATATTACACTAACAGTTAACTAATAACATCTATGGTATATTACACTAACAGTTAACTAATAACATCTATGGTATATTACACTAATAGTTAATTAATAACATCTATAGTACATTACACTAACAGTTAACTAATAACATCTATAGTACATTACACTAACAGTTAACTAATAACATCTATGGTATATTACACTAACAGTTAACTAATAACATCTATGGTATATTACACTAACAGTTAACTAATAACATCTATGGTATATTACACTAACAGTTAACTAATAACATCTATGGTATATTACACTAATAGTTAATTAATAATATATAGGTTACATTACACTAACAGTTAACTAATAACATCTATGGTACATTACACTAACAGTTAACTAATAACATCTATGGTACATTACACTAACAGTTAACTAATAATATCTATGGTACATTACACTAACAGATGTTTAATATAAACCGTTTACTCTGAAGCAGATTGTTTCACATGAAATGGTTATTACCATAACATACTGCTTGTCGTTTAATGGTAGCCATTATAACACATTGCTTGTTGTGAACTAATTATAACACACTGCTTGTTGTGAGCTAGTTATAACACACTGCTTGTTGTGAGCTAGTTATAACACATTGCTTGCTGTGAACTAGTTATAACACACTGCTTGTTGTGAGCTAGTTATAACACTGCTTGTTGTGAACTAGTTATAACACATCGCTTGTTGTGAACTAGTTATAACACATTGCTTGTGTTAAACTGATGACGGAGATATCACTTGAAGTATTTAGCAACATGCACATTTGACAAACAAAACAGATGAGTTATGTAGTTTGAGATGGCTGAAAATAAACACTTTTTATAATTTTAGAAATGTCGAAATATTAATAAAACTATTTTCTAGGGAATTGCTGTCATGTTTTACAGAATGAAACCTACCCATTACATCAAGTTCGATGTTTCGGTTTGCAAGACCAGCCTCATTTTGAGCTAAACAGGTATAGTTTCCTGCATTGTGCACCCTGATGTTAAGGAACTGTAAGTCACCTCCAGACAAAACCTCATAATTCAGCCCAACTGGAGGAAATGGTTCTTCATCCTTTAACCATGTCACCTGTGGCTGGGGTAAACCTTCAGTTTCACAGTGAAGTCTGGTGCTCTCACCAACTATCTTACGAACCTTCTCTGGACTATCTTTGATGGATGGAGGAACTACATAGGTTATATATATGTATATCAGTGATTAATTCAACTACAAGCTTCACCTATTATATTTTATCAGATAAACAACTCTTGTACAGAATATGATTTATGGTAAGAATGAATATATTCAGTATAATACAGATTACAGGTTTTCTATTTGAAATTTGTAATTCAAGTCATAATAAAAAATAAACTCCGCTGAGTAGAGAATACAAACCAAGCACGTTAAGGACATATTCTCGGGAACTATTTCCAGCAACGTTAGAAGCTATACAAGAATACGTTCCAGAATCTGACACTGTTGTCATGAGGATCTCAAGCTGGTGTCTACTCTCTTTAAATTTTTCATTGTTCTGGATTGAGCGTCCATTTTTAAGCCATAAGACAGAAGGCAGTGGAGTACCAGATGTTAAGCATTCCAGGACAGTGGGATGGCCACTAATAGTTGACACAAATGTTGGTATTCCAGAATTCTCAATTTTTGGTGGTACTGATAAAAAAAAAAAGATTAACAGAAGGGCATTCTTGATTTCCAGAACTGATGTTTCATTCTCACTTAAGTAAATCTATAAAATATTCCTTGATCTTTCCAATATCAAAACATATCATCAATAATAAACACATGTATCACAGTGAAATGTGTAACAGAAGGTTGTTTTACTCTTTATTACACCACATATCATCTATAATAAACAAACATACTATAGTGAAATGTGTAACAGAAGGTTCTTTCACTCTTTATTGCACCAAATATCATCTATAATAAACAAACATACTATAGTGAAATGTGTAACAGAAGGTTCTTTCACTCTTTATTACACCACATATCATCTATAATAAACAAACATACTATAGTGAAATGTCTAACAGAAGGTTTTTACTCTTTATTACACCACATATCTATAATAAACAAACATACTGTAGTGAAATGTGTAACAGAAGGTTGTTTTACTCTTTATTACACCACATATCATCTATAATAAACAAACATACTGTAGTGAAATGTGTAACAGAAGGTTGTTTTACTCTTTATTACACCACATATCATCTATAATAAACAAACATACTATAGTGAAATGTCTAACAGAAGGTTTTTACTCTTTATTACACCACATATCTATAATAAACAAACATACTATAGTGAAATGTGTAACAGAAGGTTTTTTACTCTTTATTACACCAAATATCATCTATAATGAACAAACATACTATAGTGAAATGTGTAACAGAAGGTTGTTTTGCTCTTTATTACACCATATATAATCTATAATAAACAAACATACTGTAGTGAAATGTGTAACAGAAGGTTGTTTTACTCTTTATTACACCACATATCATCTATAATAAACAAACATACTGTAGTGAAATGTGTAACAGAAGGTTGTTTTACTCTTTATTACACCATATATAATCTATAATAAACAAACATACTGTAGTGAAATGTGTAACAGAAGGTTGTTTTACTCTTTATTACACCACATATCATCTATAATAAACAAACATACTGTAGTGAAATGTCTAACAGAAGGTTTTTACTCTTTATTACACCACATATCATCTATAATAAACAAACATACTATAGTGAAATGTGTAACAGAAGGTTGTTTTACTCTTTATTACACCACATATCATCTATAATAAACAAACATACTGTAGTGAAATGTGTAACAGAAGGTTGTTTTACTCTTTATTACACCACATATCATCTATAATAAACAAACATACTGTAGTGAAATGTGTAACAGAAGGTTGTTTTACTCTTTATTACACCACATATCATCTATAATAAACAAACATACTATAGTGAAATGTGTAACAGAAGGTTTTTACTCTTTATTACACCACATATCTATAATAAACAAACATACTGTAGTGAAATGTGTAACAGAAGGTTGTTTTAGTGCTTATCACATCAAGTGTTGAAGGAGTTTTTAAATATCTTCATTACATCTTCTATATGATTGGCAGCCAGTTGTGGAATAGTCCGTTTTTCTACAGTTTTTTCATGTCTTGATAGTTTACGTAATCACAGAATACAAGAACTATCTGTTAAAACTGTGTAATGTAACCCACCTACAAAAGATCAATACCATTCACACATATAACTGAACACCTTTGAAGTGAATTATAACAACATGAATAGGGCTTTATCCTGTAGTCACTTATTATAACATAGAACCCAGACTTCATATCTACTAGACAAATGTTATGAATCACTGACTGCACTTACCCCACACATTATAACATAGAACCCAGACTTCGTCTCTACTAGACAAATGTTATGAATCACTGACTGCACTTACCCCACACATTATAACATAGAACCCAGACTTCGCTCTCTACTAGACAAATGTTATGAATCACTGACTGCACTTACCCCACACATTATAACATAGAACCCAGACTTCGTCTCTACTAGACAAATGTTATGAATCACTGACTGCACTTACCCCACACATTATAACATAGAACCCAGACTTCGTCTCTACTAGACAAATGTTATGAATCACTGACTGCACTTACCCCACACATTATAATATAGAACCCAGACTTCGTCTCTACTAGACAAATGTTATGAATCACTGACTGCACTTACCCCACACAGAAACATTGAAGTGTTTGTCAACTGCCCCTGCCGGGTTGGCAGCTACACAGAAATAAAATCCCGAATGATACAGTTGACTACGGTAGATGTGAAGTTTCTGTTTACTCACATAAATATTGTCACTATTATGAACCGGTTCACCATCTTTAAACCAACTAATTTCTGGAGGTGGCACTCCTCTTGCTGGACAGTCTAATCTTACAGGCCGGTTAACAATCACAGGTACGTGTAGAAGAGAATCATCCAATAAAGTGGGTGGAACTAGAAGATTTGTAGGAGTGACATCAGGACACAAAATCATCATCAGGAGAAAAGAATATGTAAATAAAATATCAAAGCACTGAATAAAATTTATAAAAATTCCAGGTCAGAAAGTAATAGTCAATAGAACATGTCCATTCAAACTAATTGTCTTATTGATGAAGGATAACTGAAAGAGTTCTTACCAAAACGATTCTTATGGAAGTATTTGAGTGATAGGATGTTTTTGGTAACATACCTTCTAGAAAGAATGTTTAAAGACACAATAAAATATTTCCAGATCTTTGTTCTGAAGGCTTCCCGTTATATTCATTTGATCTTATCGACTGGAAGTTTAGCTGGTAACTTTATTGAAGCCATAAACTTCTGCAAAAGCTAAAATCACTTTGGTATAACTAGTTTACACTCTATTCTATCCAATTATATTAAAATGTTGCTCATTTCTAAAGTTATTAACTGTGATATGTAAGGGTTGGGAACTAAGGCTGCAGTAATAAAATCATTGAAAGAAATGGAAAATCGTAACAAACAAGACATGGATAATAATATATTTTTTAGAAAATATACACCCACATTTTAGAAAATGAACAAAAATTCTGAAAACTGTTGTTAATTGGTTGATGACTAGCAAGATTCCTTAAAATTTAACAGAAATGTTTGTTTTCTTTCATTTTCCTATATTTGCACTAAATAAATGTTATTAAATGATAAAATATGTTTGACTTCAAAACTGTGTTAGAATTATTACTTTAAAGTTAGACACATAGGAGTATATTCTAAACCTGAAAGATGCCCCTAGTCATGACGAGGTAGAAGCCATATCATAATGGTTTTACTTTCACAAATCAAAATAATTTTTATTGTTATTATTGTTTCCAACGTACTTTAACACATAATATACTTTTTATTTATGCATGCCATAAGCTACCCCCCCTCAAGTGATTCCAACATGTCTCTCATACAAATCATCATGTGTCACCTATCTACCAATAGTAGCACAGTACACTCACGTGACTTACCTTGTGTGCCTCTACCAAACTATCAATGAAGTCTGGCAGAAAACAAAAGCACAAGAGGTGTGCTGGAAAGAAGAATTGGAAATATAAGCAGAGGGAAGCACCTATCAGAAATATATTTTCAGTATAGGAAAATTATAACTTCTCTCATGGTACTTCTTTCTGTTTACAAGATTAACTAGAATCTTGAATTGATTAGGAGAAGAAAATATACAGGAAGGAGAAACATATAAAACAAGAAAAGAGATGCAAACAAAGGAAATATGAGGAAATAAAAGATTAAATGAATGTCCTAAGTTGAAATGGTAGGCAGTCAGGGAGAACAAATGATCTGGGAGGAATGTCTGGACCACAAACTCTGCAGTTTTAGAGAAAAAATGTGCAAAGACAACATAAAACGTCCATACTGGGAAAGGAGACTACATAATGGAAATGAAGAACCAAACATTTGAAATCTGGTGGTGTAAAAGACTATCAAGATCTCAGTGTTAGAATCTACAGGAGGAATTGTGGTCAAGAACCAGTGAAAGAGGCCAAACTTTTGAATGCTAACTCTCCTGAAGAATAAACACCAATAAAAATCCAAGCCAGGTCACGTGCACTACTCTTAGGCTTAACAATAAAAGAGGCCAAACTTTTGAATGTTAACTGTTCTGAAGAATAAACACTAATAAAAATCCAAGCCAGGTCGCTTGCACTACTCTTAGGCTTAACAATAAAAGAGGCCAAACTTTTGAATGTTAACTCTTCTGAAGAATAAACACAAATAAAAAATCCAAGCCAGGTCGCTTGCACTACTCATAGGCTTAACATGCCTAAAATGGTAACATCATCTTTGAATGTGACTGGAATAAGTTGGCAAGTTTCAAACTGCAAAAAATCTTCAAGTTAAAATAAATAAAGGCCACTTTGTGAGTATACTAAATATGAGTGTGAAACAGTATACAGGGTGGCCCGTAAGTTTCTACCAATCCATATATCTTATGTATCCAGTGTATTTGTGTGCTGTCCCTCATTCTCGCTGCATAATATTATGACGCCATGTTCTGTGAGACATTTTCCTCAACAAAGCAGGGGTTATTGTTCCAAATGCTGTGGTAACAGCCCTTCTACTCATCATTAGTATTATTGAATATAACATAACAACAAATGGATGGGTAGGGACTTATGGGCCACCCTGTAGAATGACAAAGAAATGTCCAAATACAAGCACTGTCAAACTTCAAAATGATAGTTCAGTAGAGGCTTATAAAAGGAGACACATGTCACATGAGTGTATTATACTCTTATTGGTGGAGAAGTGAGGCATGATGCTTTACATGGCAGACATGTTGGAATCACTTGATTCCCATAGGGGGCACTGAAGGCTTGTGGCATGCTTAAATAAAAAATTCACATTTAGGGGCAGCAATGAGTAAAAATTGCTGATCTTGTAAGCAGAGAAGTGTAGAGTATTGGAATTCAAGTTACGTTTAATGCAAATGGTAACCTTGTAACACATCTTTTGACTAAGGTTGTGTAACATTCTTCTTTATTTAAAAGTGTAAAACAATTTCTGCTCTTCACTTCTACTATTTCATTAGGTGTAATTACTGATATCATAATTAAATTAAAGTCTTATTCCATACAAAAAGAGGAAATTACAAAAAACATCTTTGTCCAAGTTTAGTCAACATACTCAAGACATTTAATTTGAAACCCTCCTCTGTGGTTCCTGCCTCATTGGTAGCGATGCAGGTGTACTCTGCTGTATCAGTTTCTAGTGGTGAATCAAGCAATAACACATGGCCTTTCTCTAGAAACTGGATGTGCTGAGATGGCTGAATAAGATGTCCATTCTTCAGCCATGTCACTTCAGGTGGAGGATGTCCAGTTACAGTACATGTGATTCTAACAGGTTTTCCTATTATGGTCTCCACTTCCTTGTCAGTGCTGCTTTTTCTATTCCTGGAGGAACTGAAACAAAAATAGAATCCCCTTGCTCTATTAGCCTTTGTCACTATTTTACGTCAACAAGGTTTATCAATGAGGAAATTGTAACAAAAATATAATCTCTTTGACTTAAAAGTTTCAGCACTACTTTAATAAATTAGGGTTTTCTTAATGTTTTCAGTATTTTTGTGAACCTAGTTAAGAAATTAAAAAAAAAACAAAATTTTTATACACTGCATAATTTTACCAAATACTAAAATTAGGCCCACTGCTGTTACAGCAGTAAGTCTACAGATTTACAACACTAAAATCAGGGGTTTGATTCCTCTTGGTGGACTCAGCAGATAGCCCAACTTAGACATACATGCATTCTTCACGGGAAATAATTTGAACATTTTATTTATAACTTCTTGGCTACAAAAAATACTTACTTTTAAACATTTTCTAAGAAAACATATTTCTTAAAGTACAATGTTGAACATACAAAACTGCTTAGCATAACAGTTATTGCTTATTTCATTTAGTGATTATTTAGTTTTCAAAACAAAAGTGTTAATTATTTTAAAAGTAATAATTGTGACAAGTTTCCTAACATAACTCATTAGAGTTGTATGCTGTGTATGCAGTTTGTACTAGGTTTTAATAATATTTTGGTCTCACCTTTCTAAACGTTTTTGTTCTGTGTAATATTGTTGTCACTAGAGAGCTAGTTAGTTCTAGATTTTTCTGTTGTGTTATAAATACGTGCAGATACACAGAGGTAGTTAGAGGTATAAATTGAGTGGCTGGCAGCTTAGTTGTGATGGGTATTTACTAAACAAGTTTGTAAAGAAGTCAAGTCAGAAAAGATAGTGAAAGTAAAGTTAGAATTAGTGATTGTTAGTTTAACTTTAACGAGCAAAATTTAGAGTGAGTTTCACAGTGGTGTAATATTGGAGATAAAAGAAAACAACTGCCCTGTCAAAGGGTGTCTTAAACATAATTGAACCCACCTGTGTGGACTTTGATTGAAAGGAAACAATTATTTAAAGTTTTGGATACAACTGTGGTAACCCATGGAGTAATGTAAGTGAATTTATTGTTAGTGAAAAAGAGATGGCAGAAAATAATACATCTTGTCAGTTGAACCTGTGTGCACTTTGACAAGTTGAGTTGAACTGTGTGCACTTTGACAAGTTGAGTTGAACCTGTGTGCACTTTGACAAGTTGAGTTGAACCTGCATGCACTTTGACAAGTTGAGTTGAACCTGTGTGCACTTTGACAAGTTGAGTTGAACTGTGTGCACTTTGACAAGTTGAGTTGAACCTGTGTGCACTTTGACAAGTTGAGTTGAACTGTGTGCACTTTGACAAGTTGAGTTGAACTAACCTGTGTACACTTTGACAAGTTGAGTTGAACTAACCTGTGTGCATTTTGACAAATTTTTGAAGACATGTTTGATTTGTTTTGAATATATTGTACAGATTGGACATGTATTTCCAAGGGGAACAGAAGTTGTTCACATGTCAAATTATTATAAATGCTCAACCTCTCTTTATCTATTATTACTCACAATGAATGATAACAATGAGATAAGTTAAAGATACCAAATCTAAGTATGTTACATAATGTTACAAACAGAGAAATTATTCAACCTAATATCATATGATGAGCATCCACCAGGACACCACAAGTTGTACAATAACAAATGATGAGTTTATCAAACACATCCAGTTTGTTTACCTAACATATCCAGTTTATCAAACACATGCAGTTTGTTTACCTAACATATCCAGTTTATCAAACACATCCAATATGTTTACTTAACATATCCAGTTTGTTTACTTAACATATCCAGTTTATCAAACACATCCAGTTTGTTTACTTAACATATCCAGTTTGTTTACTTAACATATCCAGTTTATCAAACACATCCAGTTTGTTTACTTAACATATCCAGTTTATCAAACACATCCAGTTTGTTTACCTAACATATCCAGTTTATCAAACACATCCAGTTTGTTTACCTAACATATCCAGTTTATCAAACATATCCAATATGTTTACCTAACACATCCAGTCTCACTTCCTCTTCAGCAATGCCAGCATCATTTCTAGCAACACAAGAATATGTGGCATTGCCTTGTACTCTCATTATTTCCAGCAACTGGCCTTGACTGGACACTCTGTATGCTCCTGAGTTTGCAGCACTCAAAGGCTGACCATTCTTTAACCATGTAATTTCTGGTGTTGGGGAGCCACGTGCTTCACAGAAGATCTTTGCTGTCTGGTTAATAACAACTTGTGATGATCCCTCTATGCCAACTTTGTCAATAACAGGAGGAACTGGAAATAAAGACAGACTTCCACTTGATTAACTCATGTATTATTTAACAGTTCTACATTACTGTCATAAAGCAATAAACTGAACACAGATTAATAATCAAAACATACCCATTACACTCAGCCTCATCTCCACTTCACTGTCTCCAGCATCATTAACGGCCATGCACGTGTAGCTTCCAGCATCTCTTACACTGACTCGGGATAAAGTCAGCTTCGTTCCATCAGCAGAGAGATGAACCCCAGGGCCTGGCAGAACCATTTGAGAGTCTTTGTACCAGATCATCCGTGGGGTGGGGTTTCCTGACACGGGGCACTCTAGAACAATATTATCATTCTGCACAGCAATGTGGTTAGGGTCTGCGGCTGATACATTGATGGATGGTGGTACTGTGAAACATTAATTTATTACTTACACTAGAGGCAAAATAACTGAACATTAGGAACAACAGAGTTCACAAAATCTTATACACACACACACATATATATATATTCAAATCTTATACACACATACATATATATATATTCAAATCTTACACACACATATATATATATTCAAATCTTATAAACATACACATACACATATATATATTCAAATCTTATACACATATATATATTCAAATCTTATACACATATATATATTCAAATCTTATACACATATATATATTCAAATCTAAAACACATATATATATTCAAATCTTATACACATATATATATTCAAATCTTATACACATATATATATTCAAACCTTATAAACACACACATATATATATATATATTCAAATCTTATACACACACACATATATATATATATATTCAAATCTTATAAACATATATATATATTCAAATCTTATACACACACACATATATATATATATTCAAATCTTATACACACACACATATATATATATATATTCAAATCTTATAAACATATATATATATATTCAAATCTTATAAACATACACACACATATATATATATATTCAAATCTTATACATACACACATATATATATTCAAATCTTATACATACACACACATATATATATTCAAATCTTATACATACACACATATATATTCAAATCTTATACATACACACACATATATATATATATATATTCAAATCTTATACATACACACAAATATATATATATATTCAAATCTTATACATAAATATATATATCTATTCATACATTACAAAAAAATCAATTTGTACACCAGAAACTTTCAAAAAATAAAACTTGGTATTTCAAATAAAGGGTTACAATGTTGCTAGTTTGTTTCAAGTATTTAAAAACATTCTATTTTATTTGTCCACCTTTAACAAATCCTAACATATATAATGTACTGTTTGCTACGAGACAGTAAATGTAATTAGCAAGAAATAAACAACTGAAAACTGTAAGATATGTGGAAATTTTAAGAACACCTATGGTAGTAGTGTTCGAATGTCCTTCCATTTACCCAGCCAATTCTAAGTGAAATACTAGTGCAATAAGAGTAAACCGTTTATAATAACTATGAAACCCACCAATACAGTCCTTAATATAGTCATCCAGCCTCAATCCATCATAGGTTACTCTCAATTATTGTTTAATAATGAGCTGTTAAACTCACCAATACAGTTCTTAATATAGTCATCCTGCCTCAATCCATCATAGGTTACTCTCAATTATTGTTTAATAATGAGCTGTAAACTCACCAATAGAGTCCTTAATATAGTCATCCAGCCTCAATCCATCATAAATTACTCTCAATTATTGTTTAATAATGAGCTGTGAAACTCACCAATACAGTCCTTTATATAGTCATCCAGCCTCAATCCATCATAAATTACTCTCAATTATTGTTTAATAATGAGCTGTGAAACTCCACCAATACAGTTCTTAATATAGTCATCCAGCCTCAATCTATCATAGGTTACTCTCAATTATTGTTTAATAATGAGCTGTGAAACTCACCAATACAGTTCTTAATATAGTCATCCAGCCTCAATCCATCATAGGTTAGTCTCAATTATTGTTTAATAATAAGCTATGAAATTCACCAATACAGTCCTTAATATAGTCATCCAGCCTCAATCCATCATAGGTTACTCTCAATTATTGTTTAATAATGAGCTGTTAAACTCACCAATACAGTTCTTAAGTCATCCAGCCTCAATCTATCATAGGTTACTCTCAATTATTGTTTAATAATGAGCTGTTAAACTCACCAATACAGTTCTTAATATAGTCATCCAGCCTCAATCCATCATAGGTTACTCTCAATTATTGTTTAATAATAAGCTATGAAACTCACCAATACAGTTCTTAATATAGTCATCCAGCCTCAATCCATCATAGGTTACTCTCAATTATTGTTCAATAATGAGCTGTTAAACTCACCAATACAGTTCTTAATATAGTCATCCAGCCTCAATCCATCATAGGTTACTCTCAATTATTGTTTAATAATGAGCTGTAAAACTCACCAATAGAGTCCTTAATATAGTCATCCAGCCTCAATCCATCATAAATTACTCTCAATTATTGTTTAATAATGAGCTGTGAAACTCACCAATACAGTCCTTAATATAGTCATCCAGCCTCAATCCATCATAAATTACTCTCAATTATTGTTTAATAATGAGCTGTGAAACTCCACCAATACAGTTCTTAATATAGTCATCCAGCCTCAATCCATCATAGGTTACTCTCAATTATTGTTTAATAATGAGCTGAGAAACTCACCAATACAGTTCTTAATATAGTCATCCAGCCTCAATCTATCATAGGTTACTCTCAATTATTGTTTAATAATGAGCTGTGAAATTCACCAATACAGTTCTTAATATAGTCATCCAGCCTCAATCCATCATAGGTTACTCTCAATTATTGTTTAATAATGAGCTGTGAAACTCACCAATACAGTTCTTAATATAGTCATCCAGCCTCAATCCATCATAGGTTACTCTCAATTATTGTTTAATAATGAGCTGTTAAACTCACCAATACAGTTCTTAAGTCATCCAGCCTCAATCCATCATAGGTTACTCTCAATTATTGTTTAATAATGAGCTGTGAAACTCACCAATACAGTTCTTAATATAGTCATCCAGCCTCAATCCATCATAGGTTACTCTCAATTATTGTTTAATAATGAGCTGTGAAACTCACCAATACAGTTCTTAATATAGTCATCCAGCCTCAATCCATCATAGGTTACTCTCAATTATTGTTTAATAATGAGCTGTTAAACTCACCAATACAGTTCTTAAGTCATCCAGCCTCAATCCATCATAGGTTACTCTCAATTATTGTTTAATAATGAGCTGTGAAACTCACCAATACAGTCCTTTATATAGTCATCCAGCCTCAATCCATCATAGGTTACTCTCAATTATTGTTTAATAATGAGCTGTGAAACTCACCAATACAGTTCTTAATATAGTCATCCAGCCTCAATCCATCATAGGTTACTCTCAATTATTGTTTAATAATGAGCTGTGAAACTCACCAATACAGTTCTTAATATAGTCATCCAGCCTCAATCCATCATAGGTTACTCTCAATTATTGTTTAATAATGAGCTGTGAAACTCACCAATACAGTTCTTAATATAGTCATCCAGCCTCAATCCATCATAGGTTACTCTCAATTATTGTTTAATAATGAGCTGTTAAACTCACCAATACAGTTCTTAATATAGTCATCCAGCCTCAATCCATCATAGGTTACTCTCAATTATTGTTTAATAATGAGCTGTGAAACTCACCAATACAGTTCTTAATATAGTCATCCAGCCTCAATCCATCATAGGTTACTCTCAATTATTGTTTAATAATGAGCTGTGAAACTCACCAATACAGTTCTTAATATAGTCATCCAGCCTCAATCCATCATAGGTTACTCTCAATTATTGTTTAATAATGAGCTGTGAAACTCACCAATACAGTTCTTAATATAGTCATCCAGCCTCAATCCATCATAGGTTACTCTCAATTATTGTTTAATAATGAGCTGTGAAACTCACCAATACAGTTCTTAATATAGTCATCCAGCCTCAATCCATCATAGGTTACTCTCAATTATTGTTTAATAATGAGCTGTGAAACTCACCAATACAGTCCTTAATATAGTCATCCAGCCTCAATCCATCATAGGTTACTCTCAATTATTGTTTAATAATGAGCTGTGAAACTCACCAATACAGTTCTTAATATAGTCATCCAGCCTCAATCCATCATAGGTTACTCTCAATTATTGTTTAATAATGAGCTGTGAAACTCACCAATACAGTTCTTAATATAGTCATCCAGCCTCAATCCATCATAGGTTACTCTCAATTATTGTTTAATAATGAGCTGTGAAACTCACCAATACAGTTCTTAATATAGTCATCCAGCCTCAATCCATCATAGGTTACTCTCAATTATTGTTTAATAATGAGCTGTGAAACTCACCAATACAGTTCTTAATATAGTCATCCAGCCTCAATCCATCATAGGTTACTCTCAATTATTGTTTAATAATGAGCTGTGAAACTCACCAATACAGTTCTTAAGTCATCCAGCCTCAATCCATCATAGGTTACTCTCAATTATTGTTTAATAATGAGCTGTGAAACTCACCAATACAGTTCTTAATATAGTCATCCAGCCTCAATCCATCATAGGTTACTCTCAATTATTGTTTAATAATGAGCTGTGAAACTCACCAATACAGTTCTTAATATAGTCATCCAGCCTCAATCCATCATAGGTTACTCTCAATTATTGTTTAATAATGAGCTGTGAAACTCACCAATACAGTTCTTAATATAGTCATCCAGCCTCAATCCATCATAGGTTACTCTCAATTATTGTTTAATAATGAGCTGTGAAACTCACCAATACAGTTCTTAATATAGTCATCCAGCCTCAATCCATCATAGGTTACTCTCAATTATTGTTTAATAATGAGCTGTGAAACTCACCAATACAGTTCTTAATATAGTCATCCAGCCTCAATCCATCATAGGTTACTCTCAATTATTGTTTAATAATGAGCTGTGAAACTCACCAATACAGTTCTTAATATAGTCATCCAGCCTCAATCCATCATAGGTTACTCTCAATTATTGTTTAATAATGAGCTGTGAAACTCACCAATACAGTTCTTAATATAGTCATCCAGCCTCAATCCATCATAGGTTACTCTCAATTATTGTTTAATAATGAGCTGTGAAACTCACCAATACAGTTCTTAATATAGTCATCCAGCCTCAATCCATCATAGGTTACTCTCAATTATTGTTTAATAATGAGCTGTGAAACTCACCAATACAGTTCTTAATATAGTCATCCAGCCTCAATCCATCATAGGTTACTCTCAATTATTGTTTAATAATGAGCTGTGAAACTCACCAATACAGTTCTTAATATAGTCATCCAGCCTCAATCCATCATAGGTTACTCTCAATTATTGTTTAATAATGAGCTGTGAAACTCACCAATACAGTTCTTAATATAGTCATCCAGCCTCAATCCATCATAGGTTACTCTCAATTATTGTTTAATAATGAGCTGTGAAACTCACCAATACAGTTCTTAATATAGTCATCCAGCCTCAATCCATCATAGGTTACTCTCAATTATTGTTTAATAATGAGCTGTGAAACTCACCAATACAGTTCTTAATATAGTCATCCAGCCTCAATCCATCATAGGTTACTCTCAATTATTGTTTAATAATGAGCTGTGAAACTCACCAATACAGTTCTTAATATAGTCATCCAGCCTCAATCCATCATAGGTTACTCTCAATTATTGTTTAATAATGAGCTGTGAAACTCACCAATACAGTTCTTAATATAGTCATCCAGCCTCAATCCATCATAGGTTAGCCTCAATCCATCTCTCAATTATTGTTTAATAATGAGCTGTGAAACTCACCAATACAGTTCTTAATATAGTCATCCAGCCTCAATCCATCATAGGTTACTCTCAATTATTGTTTAATAATGAGCTGTGAAACTCACCAATACAGTTCTTAATATAGTCATCCAGCCTCAATCCATCATAGGTTACTCTCAATTATTGTTTAATAATGAGCTGTGAAACTCACCAATACAGTTCTTAATATAGTCATCCAGCCTCAATCCATCATAGGTTACTCTCAATTATTGTTTAATAATGAGCTGTGAAACTCACCAATACAGTTCTTAATATAGTCATCCAGCCTCAATCCATCATAGGTTACTCTCATTATTGTTTAATAATGAGCTGTGAAACTCACCAATACAGTTCTTAATATAGTCATCCAGCCTCAATCCATCATAGGTTACTCTCAATTATTGTTTAATAATGAGCTGTGAAACTCACCAATACAGTTCTTAATATAGTCATCCAGCCTCAATCCATCATAGGTTACTCTCAATTATTGTTTAATAATGAGCTGTGAAACTCACCAATACAGTTCTTAATATAGTCATCCAGCCTCAATCCATCATAGGTTACTCTCAATTATTGTTTAATAATGAGCTGTGAAACTCACCAATACAGTTCTTAATATAGTCATCCAGCCTCAATCCATCATAGGTTACTCTCAATTATTGTTTAATAATGAGCTGTGAAACTCACCAATACAGTTCTTAATATAGTCATCCAGCCTCAATCCATCATAGGTTACTCTCAATTATTGTTTAATAATGAGCTGTGAAACTCACCAATACAGTTCTTAATATAGTCATCCAGCCTCAATCCATCATAGGTTACTCTCAATTATTGTTTAATAATGAGCTGTGAAACTCACCAATACAGTTCTTAATATAGTCATCCAGCCTCAATCCATCATAGGTTACTCTCAATTATTGTTTAATAATGAGCTGTGAAACTCACCAATACAGTTCTTAATATAGTCATCCAGCCTCAATCCATCATAGGTTACTCTCAATTATTGTTTAATAATGAGCTGTGAAACTCACCAATACAGTTCTTAATATAGTCATCCAGCCTCAATCCATCATAGGTTACTCTCAATTATTGTTTAATAATGAGCTGTGAAACTCACCAATACAGTTCTTAATATAGTCATCCAGCCTCAATCCATCATAGGTTACTCTCAATTATTGTTTAATAATGAGCTGTGAAACTCACCAATACAGTTCTTAATATAGTCATCCAGCCTCAATCCATCATAGGTTACTCTCAATTATTGTTTAATAATGAGCTGTGAAACTCACCAATACAGTTCTTAATATAGTCATCCAGCCTCAATCCATCATAGGTTACTCTCAATTATTGTTTAATAATGAGCTGTGAAACTCACCAATACAGTTCTTAATATAGTCATCCAGCCTCAATCCATCATAGGTTACTCTCAATTATTGTTTAATAATGAGCTGTGAAACTCACCAATACAGTTCTTAATATAGTCATCCAGCCTCAATCCATCATAGGTTACTCTCAATTATTGTTTAATAATGAGCTGTGAAACTCACCAATACAGTTCTTAATATAGTCATCCAGCCTCAATCCATCATAGGTTACTCTCAATTATTGTTTAATAATGAGCTGTGAAACTCACCAATACAGTTCTTAATATAGTCATCCAGCCTCAATCCATCATAGGTTACTCTCAATTATTGTTTAATAATGAGCTGTGAAACTCACCAATACAGTTCTTAATATAGTCATCCAGCCTCAATCCATCATAGGTTACTCTCAATTATTGTTTAATAATGAGCTGTGAAACTCACCAATACAGTTCTTAATATAGTCATCCAGCCTCAATCCATCATAGGTTACTCTCAATTATTGTTTAATAATGAGCTGTGAAACTCACCAATACAGTTCTTAATATAGTCATCCAGCCTCAATCCATCATAGGTTACTCTCAATTATTGTTTAATAATGAGCTGTGAAACTCACCAATACAGTTCTTAATATAGTCATCCAGCCTCAATCCATCATAGGTTACTCTCAATTATTGTTTAATAATGAGCTGTGAAACTCACCAATACAGTTCTTAATATAGTCATCCAGCCTCAATCCATCATAGGTTACTCTCAATTATTGTTTAATAATGAGCTGTGAAACTCACCAATACAGTTCTTAATATAGTCATCCAGCCTCAATCCATCATAGGTTACTCTCAATTATTGTTTAATAATGAGCTGTGAAACTCACCAATACAGTTCTTAATATAGTCATCCAGCCTCAATCCATCATAGGTTACTCTCAATTATTGTTTAATAATGAGCTGTGAAACTCACCAATACAGTTCTTAATATAGTCATCCAGCCTCAATCCATCATAGGTTACTCTCAATTATTGTTTAATAATGAGCTGTGAAACTCACCAATACAGTTCTTAATATAGTCATCCAGCCTCAATCCATCATAGGTTACTCTCAATTATTGTTTAATAATGAGCTGTGAAACTCACCAATACAGTTCTTAATATAGTCATCCAGCCTCAATCCATCATAGGTTACTCTCAATTATTGTTTAATAATGAGCTGTGAAACTCACCAATACAGTTCTTAATATAGTCATCCAGCCTCAATCCATCATAGGTTACTCTCAATTATTGTTTAATAATGAGCTGTGAAACTCACCAATACAGTTCTTAATATAGTCATCCAGCCTCAATCCATCATAGGTTACTCTCAATTATTGTTTAATAATGAGCTGTGAAACTCACCAATACAGTTCTTAATATAGTCATCCAGCCTCAATCCATCATAGGTTACTCTCAATTATTGTTTAATAATGAGCTGTGAAACTCACCAATACAGTTCTTAATATAGTCATCCAGCCTCAATCATAGGTTACTCTCACTATTGTTTAATAATGAGCTGTGAAACTCACCAATACAGGTTACTCTCAATTATTGTTTAATAATGAGCTGTGAAACTCACCAATACAGTTCTTAATATAGTCATCCAGCCTCAATCCATCATAGGTTACTCTCAATTATTGTTTAATAATGAGCTGTGAAACTCACCAATACAGTCCTTAATATAGTCATCCAGCCTCAATCCATCATAGGTTACTCTCAATTATTGTTTAATAATGAGCTGTGAAACTCACCAATACAGTTCTTAATATAGTCATCCAGCCTCAATCCATCATAGGTTACTCTCAATTATTGTTTAATAATGAGCTGTGAAACTCACCAATACAGTTCTTAATATAGTCATCCAGCCTCAATCCATCATAGGTTACTCTCAATTATTGTTTAATAATGAGCTGTGAAACTCACCAATACAGTTCTTAATATAGTCATCCAGCCTCAATCCATCATAGGTTACTCTCATTATTGTTTAATAATGAGCTGTGAAACTCACCAATACAGTTCTTAATATAGTCATCCAGCCTCAATCCATCATAGGTTACATAGGTTCTCAATTATTGTTTAATAATGAGCTGTGAAACTCACCAATACAGTTCTTAATATAGTCATCCAGCCTCAATCCATCATAGGTTACTCTCATTATTGTTTAATAATGAGCTGTGAAACTCACCAATACAGTTCTTAATATAGTCATCCAGCCTCAATCCATCATAGGTTACTCTCAATTATTGTTTAATAATGAGCTGTGAAACTCACCAATACAGTTCTTAATATAGTCATCCAGCCTCAATCCATCATAGGTTACTCTCAATTATTGTTTAATAATGAGCTGTGAAACTCACCAATACAGTTCTTAATATAGTCATCCAGCCTCAATCCATCATAGGTTACTCTCAATTATTGTTTAATAATGAGCTGTGAAACTCACCAATACAGTTCTTAATATAGTCATCCAGCCTCAATCCATCATAGGTTACTCTCAATTATTGTTTAATAATGAGCTGTGAAACTCACCAATACAGTTCTTAATATAGTCATCCAGCCTCAATCCATCATAGGTTACTCTCAATTATTGTTTAATAATGAGCTGTGAAACTCACCAATACAGTTCTTAATATAGTCATCCAGCCTCAATCCATCATAGGTTACTCTCAATTATTGTTTAATAATGAGCTGTGAAACTCACCAATACAGTTCTTAATATAGTCATCCAGCCTCAATCCATCATAGGTTACTCTCATTATTGTTTAATAATGAGCTGTGAAACTCACCAATACAGTTCTTAATATAGTCATCCAGCCTCAATCCATCATAGGTTACTCTCAATTATTGTTTAATAATGAGCTGTGAAACTCACCAATACAGTTCTTAATATAGTCATCCAGCCTCAATCCATCATAGGTTACTCTCAATTATTGTTTAATAATGAGGTTACTCTCAATTATTGTTTAATAATGAGCTGTGAAACTCACCAATACAGTTCTTAATATAGTCATCCAGCCTCAATCCATCATAGGTTACTCTCAATTATTGTTTAATAATGAGCTGTGAAACTCACCAATACAGTTCTTAATATAGTCATCCAGCCTCAATCCATCATAGGTTACTCTCAATTATTGTTTAATAATGAGCTGTGAAACTCACCAATACAGTTCTTAATATAGTCATCCAGCCTCAATCCATCATAGGTTACTCTCAATTATTGTTTAATAATGAGCTGTGAAACTCACCAATACAGTTCTTAATATAGTCATCCAGCCTCAATCCATCATAGGTTACTCTCAATTATTGTTTAATAATGAGCTGTGAAACTCACCAATACAGTTCTTAATATAGTCATCCAGCCTCAATCCATCATAGGTTACTCTCAATTATTGTTTAATAATGAGCTGTGAAACTCACCAATACAGTTCTTAATATAGTCATCCAGCCTCAATCCATCATAGGTTACTCTCAATTATTGTTTAATAATGAGCTGTGAAACTCACCAATACAGTTCTTAATATAGTCATCCAGCCTCAATCCATCATAGGTTACTCTCAATTATTGTTTAATAATGAGCTGTGAAACTCACCAATACAGTTCTTAATATAGTCATCCAGCCTCAATCCATCATAGGTTACTCTCAATTATTGTTTAATAATGAGCTGTGAAACTCACCAATACAGTTCTTAATATAGTCATCCAGCCTCAATCCATCATAGGTTACTCTCAATTATTGTTTAATAATGAGCTGTGAAACTCACCAATACAGTTCTTAATATAGTCATCCAGCCTCAATCCATCATAGGTTACTCTCAATTATTGTTTAATAATGAGCTGTGAAACTCACCAATACAGTTCTTAATATAGTCATCCAGCCTCAATCCATCATAGGTTACTCTCAATTATTGTTTAATAATGAGCTGTGAAACTCACCAATACAGTTCTTAATATAGTCATCCAGCCTCAATCCATCATAGGTTACTCTCATTATTGTTTAATAATGAGCTGTGAAACTCACCAATACAGTTCTTAATATAGTCATCCAGCCTCAATCCATCATAGGTTACTCTCAATTATTGTTTAATAATGAGCTGTGAAACTCACCAATACAGTTCTTAATATAGTCATCCAGCCTCAATCCATCATAGGTTACTCTCAATTATTGTTTAATAATGAGCTGTGAAACTCACCAATACAGTTCTTAATATAGTCATCCAGCCTCAATCCATCATAGGTTACTCTCAATTATTGTTTAATAATGAGCTGTGAAACTCACCAATACAGTTCTTAATATAGTCATCCAGCCTCAATCCATCATAGGTTACTCTCAATTATTGTTTAATAATGAGCTGTGAAACTCACCAATACAGTTCTTAATATAGTCATCCAGCCTCAATCCATCATAGGTTACTCTCAATTATTGTTTAATAATGAGCTGTGAAACTCACCAATACAGTTCTTAATATAGTCATCCAGCCTCAATCCATCATAGGTTACTCTCAATTATTGTTTAATAATGAGCTGTGAAACTCACCAATACAGTTCTTAATATAGTCATCCAGCCTCAATCCATCATAGGTTACTCTCAATTATTGTTTAATAATGAGCTGTGAAACTCACCAATACAGTTCTTAATATAGTCATCCAGCCTCAATCCATCATAGGTTACTCTCAATTATTGTTTAATAATGAGCTGTGAAACTCACCAATACAGTCCTTAATATAGTCATCCAGCCTCAATCCATCATAGGTTACTCTCAATTATTGTTTAATAATGAGCTGTGAAACTCACCAATACAGTTCTTAATATAGTCATCCAGCCTCAATCCATCATAGGTTACTCTCAATTATTGTTTAATAATGAGCTGTGAAACTCACCAATACAGTTCTTAATATAGTCATCCAGCCTCAATCCATCATAGGTTACTCTCAATTATTGTTTAATAATGAGCTGTGAAACTCACCAATACAGTTCTTAATATAGTCATCCAGCCTCAATCCATCATAGGTTACTCTCAATTATTGTTTAATAATGAGCTGTGAAACTCACCAATACAGTCCTTAATATAGTCATCCAGCCTCAATCCATCATAGGTTACTCTCAATTATTGTTTAATAATGAGCTGTGAAACTCACCAATACAGTTCTTAATATAGTCATCCAGCCTCAATCCATCATAGGTTACTCTCAATTATTGTTTAATAATGAGCTGTGAAACTCACCAATACAGTTCTTAATATAGTCATCCAGCCTCAATCCATCATAGGTTACTCTCAATTATTGTTTAATAATGAGCTGTGAAACTCACCAATACAGTTCTTAATATAGTCATCCAGCCTCAATCCATCATAGGTTACTCTCAATTATTGTTTAATAATGAGCTGTGAAACTCACCAATACAGTTCTTAATATAGTCATCCAGCCTCAATCCATCATAGGTTACTCTCAATTATTGTTTAATAATGAGCTGTGAAACTCACCAATACAGTTCTTAATATAGTCATCCAGCCTCAATCCATCATAGGTTACTCTCAATTATTGTTTAATAATGAGCTGTGAAACTCACCAATACAGTTCTTAATATAGTCATCCAGCCTCAATCCATCATAGGTTACTCCTCAATTATTGTTTAATAATGAGCTGTGAAACTCACCAATACAGTTCTTAATATAGTCATCCAGCCTCAATCCATCATAGGTTACTCTCAATTATTGTTTAATAATGAGCTGTGAAACTCACCAATACAGTTCTTAATATAGTCATCCAGCCTCAATCCATCATAGGTTACTCTCAATTATTGTTTAATAATGAGCTGTGAAACTCACCAATACAGTTCTTAATATAGTCATCCAGCCTCAATCCATCATAGGTTACTCTCAATTATTGTTTAATAATGAGCTGTGAAACTCACCAATACAGTTCTTAATATAGTCATCCAGCCTCAATCCATCATAGGTTACTCTCATTATTGTTTAATAATGAGCTGTGAAACTCACCAATACAGTTCTTAATATAGTCATCCAGCCTCAATCCATCATAGGTTACTCTCAATTATTGTTTAATAATGAGCTGTGAAACTCACCAATACAGTTCTTAATATAGTCATCCAGCCTCAATCCATCATAGGTTACTCTCATTATTGTTTAATAATGAGCTGTGAAACTCACCAATACAGTTCTTAATATAGTCATCCAGCCTCAATCCATCATAGGTTACTCAATTATTGTTTAATAATGAGCTGTGAAACTCACCAATACAGTTCTTAATATAGTCATCCAGCCTCAATCCATCATAGGTTACTCTCAATTATTGTTTAATAATGAGCTGTGAAACTCACCAATACAGTTCTTAATATAGTCATCCAGCCTCAATCCATCATAGGTTACTCTCAATTATTGTTTAATAATGAGCTGTGAAACTCACCAATACAGTTCTTAATATAGTCATCCAGCCTCAATCCATCATAGGTTACTTCCTCATTATTGTTTAATAATGAGCTGTGAAACTCACCAATACAGTTCTTAATATAGTCATCCAGCCTCAATCCATCATAGGTTACTCTCAATTATTGTTTAATAATGAGCTGTGAAACTCACCAATACAGTTCTTAATATAGTCATCCAGCCTCAATCCATCATAGGTTACTCTCAATTATTGTTTAATAATGAGCTGTGAAACTCACCAATACAGTTCTTAATATAGTCATCCAGCCTCAATCCATCATAGGTTACTCTCAATTATTGTTTAATAATGAGCTGTGAAACTCACCAATACAGTTCTTAATATAGTCATCCAGCCTCAATCCATCATAGGTTACCTCATTATTGTTTAATAATGAGCTGTGAAACTCACCAATACAGTTCTTAATATAGTCATCCAGCCTCAATCCATCATAGGTTACTCCTCAATTATTGTTTAATAATGAGCTGTGAAACTCACCAATACAGTTCTTAATATAGTCATCCAGCCTCAATCCATCATAGGTTACTCTCAATTATTGTTTAATAATGAGCTGTGAAACTCACCAATACAGTTCTTAATATAGTCATCCAGCCTCAATCCATCATAGGTTACTCTCAATTATTGTTTAATAATGAGCTGTGAAACTCACCAATACAGTTCTTAATATAGTCATCCAGCCTCAATCCATCATAGGTTACTCTCAATTATTGTTTAATAATGAGCTGTGAAACTCACCAATACAGTTCTTAATATAGTCATCCAGCCTCAATCCATCATAGGTTACTCCTCAATTATTGTTTAATAATACTCTCAATTATTGTTTAATAATGAGCTGTGAAACTCACCAATACAGTTCTTAATATAGTCATCCAGCCTCAATCCATCATAGGTTACTCTCAATTATTGTTTAATAATGAGCTGTGAAACTCACCAATACAGTTCTTAATATAGTCATCCAGCCTCAATCCATCATAGGTTACCTCACTATTGTTTAATAATGAGCTGTGAAACTCACCAATACAGTTCTTAATATATAGTCATCCAGCCTCAATCCATCATAGGTTACTCTCAATTATTGTTTAATAATGAGCTGTGAAACTCACCAATACAGTTCTTAATATAGTCATCCAGCCTCAATCCATCATAGGTTACCTCAATTATTGTTTAATAATGAGCTGTGAAACTCACCAATACAGTTCTTAATATAGTCATCCAGCCTCAATCCATCATAGGTTACTCTCAATTATTGTTTAATAATGAGCTGTGAAACTCACCAATACAGTTCCTTAATATAGTCATCCAGCCTCAATCCATCATAGGTTACTCTCAATTATTGTTTAATAATGAGCTGTGAAACTCACCAATACAGTTCTTAATATAGTCATCCAGCCTCAATCCATCATAGGTTACTCTCATTATTGTTTAATAATGAGCTGTGAAACTCACCAATACAGTTCTTAATATAGTCATCCAGCCTCAATCCATCATAGGTTACTCTCAATTATTGTTTAATAATGAGCTGTGAAACTCACCAATACAGTTCTTAATATAGTCATCCAGCCTCAATCCATCATAGGTTACTCTCAATTATTGTTTAATAATGAGCTGTGAAACTCACCAATACAGTTCTTAATATAGTCATCCAGCCTCAATCCATCATAGGTTACTCTCAATTATTGTTTAATAATGAGCTGTGAAACTCACCAATACAGTTCTTAATATAGTCATCCAGCCTCAATCCATCATAGGTTACTCTCAATTATTGTTTAATAATGAGCTGTGAAACTCACCAATACAGTTCTTAATATAGTCATCCAGCCTCAATCCATCATAGGTTACTCTCAATTATTGTTTAATAATGAGCTGTGAAACTCACCAATACAGTTCTTAATATAGTCATCCAGCCTCAATCCATCATAGGTTACTCTCAATTATTGTTTAATAATGAGCTGTGAAACTCACCAATACAGTTCTTAATATAGTCATCCAGCCTCAATCCATCATAGGTTACTTCCTCAATTATTTAATAATGAGCCTGAAACTCACCAATACAGTTCTTAATATAGTCATCCAGCCTCAATCCATCATAGGTTACTTCCAATTATTGTTTAATAATGAGCTGTGAAACTCACCAATACAGTTCTTAATATAGTCATCCAGCCTCAATCCATCATAGGTTACTCTCAATTATTGTTTAATAATGAGCTGTGAAACTCACCAATACAGTTCTTAATATAGTCATCCAGCCTCAATCCATCATAGGTTACTCTCAATTATTGTTTAATAATGAGCTGTGCACCAATACAGTTCTATAGTCATCCAGCCTCAATCCATCATAGGTTACTCTCAATTATTGTTTAATGAGCTGTGAAACTCACCAATACAGTTCTTAATATAGTCATCCAGCCTCAATCCATCATAGGTTACTCTCAATTATTGTTTAATAATGAGCTGTGAAACTCACCAATACAGTTCTTATTATAGTCATCCAGCCTCAATCCATCATAGGTTACTCTCAATTATTGTTTAATAATGAGCTGTGAAACTCACCACAGTTCTCCTTATATAGTCATCCAGCCTCAATCCATCATAGGTTACCTCACTATTGTTTGTTTCATGAAACTCACCAATACAGTTCTTAATATAGTCATCCAGCCTCAATCCATCATAGGTTACTCCTCAATTATTGTTTAATAATGAGCTGTGAAACTCACCAATACAGTTCTTAATATAGTCATCCAGCCTCAATCCATCATAGGTTACTTCTCAATTATTGTTTAATAATGAGCTGTGAAACTCACCAATACAGTTCTTAATATAGTCCAGCCTCAATCCATCATAGGTTACTCTCAATTATTGTTTAATAATGAGCTGTGAAACTCACCAATACAGTTCTTAATATAGTCATCCAGCCTCAATCCATCATAGGTTACTTCCTCACTATTGTTTAATAATGAGCTGTGAAACTCACCAATACAGTTCTTAATATAGTCATCCAGCCTCAATCCATCATAGGTTACTCTCA